>NC_018263.1:2310174-2427581 GCF_000227135.1 Leishmania donovani | reverse complement strand
CGGACCACCACCCCGCTGCTCCACGCACGACAGATGCCCACCGCCACCACCCTCGAGCCGGACTGCGCACGCGGCCCACGTGGGTCAATGCGCGCAGTGGGCCCGGGCCCGTCTGGCGCCGATCACGCAGCACGTACGTGAAAGAAGGGACGAGGACGGGCACGAAGTGCCCGCAAGGTGCATGGCCCGACTCGGCAGCAGGGACGGCTCGCCCTACACAACGAGGATGCAGCCGTGGCGCAGCAGAAGGCAGGTGAACTGTAGTCGTGTACCCGTGTACATCTTTGTGGGCGGGCTCGTGGTGAAAGGGCGCGTGGGAAAGGAAAAATGTTTTTTTTTTTTTTGTTACTGCATAGCGGCATCTCCCTCTTTCTGTAGACGTTGTTGCCACTCCCACCCTCTTTGTGACGGGGTGGATAAGTGAGAACGCAAAGCCACGAAGGTGAGCGCGCGCTCCGGTGGATTCCGTACTCAGGCAAGGAAGGCGGACGGACGGAGAATGATGTCTTGTTCCACAACTGGCACATTTACGCATTTTGTTTTTGTTTTCGTGCGCATCATAGGGGATTAATGCATACGGCTGCATGCGGTAGCGGCTGATCATCACATCCCCAAGCACGCATCCCGGTGAGCTTTCTCTGTGCCATATTCGCGAATACCAGAAGTTACCGGAAGCTTGCGACCTCCGCACTATGCAAACGAACGTACGCTTCCACAGAGCTGCTTCATGTTAGAGGTTATAGGATGGGCAACTACGGATGTGAAGGGAACGGCAAAGGCCTTTTATGGCTCTTGTGTTGCTCAACGTGTCTGTCGGATGCACAGCAAGCAAACGAGTAGAATACGTCCGCCCGCACACGCCCACCAAGTTCTACGGGCATGCTCGCCATCTCCATCACAAAAGACCAGAGCAGGGGGGGGGGGGAATAGTATTCTCAATCAGTCATTAGTACGAAGACTGTAACTTTAGAGAGCATCGCCGAGATATCGTGGGGACGCTGGCATCCGGTGGAGGAGTCGTCATGCTGCATAGTTCTCGACTTTGTACACCAGCGTAGGAGAGAGAATGACGTGTGCTGCTCTCATGACCTGCCGACTCAGATCCCTAACTCCTGCTTCTCCAAGCCTCCCGCCTGCCACACTTCTTATTTATCTGCTTACCGTTTTTTTTCCTACCTCCCGTTGCTGGAGGCTACTTCTGCCGTGCTTACTGACCCCGCTGCACTCCGCCGTCCCCCTATTGACCCTCCTTCTCTTTCCTTCTTTTCTTGTTGCGGTCGTTGCCATCCTTTCCTTTTTTTTTATCGCGCGTCTGCATATGCGTGTGTCTGTGTGTGTCGTACGCCGCCGTCCTTTGTTTCACACCTTTTTTTGTAAATATGGCCCTCTCTGTCTTTCTGTGGCTGGCTGCGCTGGGTTTCATCTTTCTCACTTGCCCTTACCCCGCTCTGCGTCTCCTCTTTATGCGTGTTTGTCTTTCTGTGTGTGTGTAGGCTCGCAGTGGCTAATACTGCTTCTCTTCCATTTTCGATTTTCTTTGTGACGTGCTTACCAGGCTTTGCTGTTTTTTTTTGTCTCTCTGTCCCCCCCCCCTCTTTTTCCACCGCTGCCCACCTTTTTTTCCTCCTCCCTCGTGTGGACGATCGTAGGTGCGCATGCCTGCGTCCATGTGTGAGCAATTTTCTCTACTGCTTCTCTGCTAACCAGCAAAAGAACGAGACGGAGAAAGAACAGCGGGTGCGATGACTGCGCCTTCTGCCCTCTCCGTGTTCAGTCTTTCGTGTCCCTCTCGCTGCAGCTTTTGCGTTCGTTTTGTTCCTCTGTCTGTTGTGTAGCCTCGGTGTCTGTTGGTGCGCCCGCAAAGAGGTGACGGCATGCCGTCCTCTCCCCCAAACAAAAAAAAGCGATCCAGTTTCTTGCGCGAAGCTGCATGTGTGCAGGCGAGTATGTGTGTGCGCCGACGCCGACTCAAGCGTGCCTTAACGCCTTCATCTCAACACGAAGAGAGAATACACACACACGCACACACGAGCACATATATAGGACTCGGAAGGTGTCCCTTACCCTAGCCACGATGGGTGAGCGGAGGGACGATGGTAGAGGGACTTTGACAGGAAAGGCTGTCATCGACATCGTTCTGTGCTGTTGCCCCCAGTTTCGAGCAAACACTCTACAGTTACTCTGAGACCGGATGCACTTCTTGTAGTGCCACTGCACTCTTCCGTTGCCTGAGTCGCTTTCTACTAGATGAAGAATGCAGCGACCATTGAATGCGTCGCGCCTATGTGCGTGCGTATTGGTGCAGCTTGTCCTCCATTTCCCCTCACGTCAGCTCATATAGTTGCTACTGGTTCTCACCTCAGCACGTCTGCTCTCCTCTTCGCCCTCGGCTCTCTCCCTCTCTCATGTTTTTTTTTTTTTGTCGACACTTCAGCGTGGCCTGGCCCGTGTTCTGCGCGACGAACTGAACGGACGTGCTAGACCATCCACTGCTGTGCACCTCGGTTGACCTATTCGCAGAGCTTCCCTGGGTCCTCACGCACCGGCGCACACCCCC
Source organism: Leishmania donovani (assembly GCF_000227135.1). NCBI lineage: Eukaryota > Euglenozoa > Kinetoplastea > Trypanosomatida > Trypanosomatidae > Leishmania > Leishmania donovani. Next base: position 2,425,024 of record NC_018263.1, on the reverse strand, counting down.
ACCCCACACGCTTGTGGTACTGGCCGAACTCTGCGTACACCGGCTTCCACGCTGATGAGCTGGCCGTGACTTCCTCAACAAAGGAAATCGATAGTTACCGACTACCAGAGAGAGAGGCGGCAGCTATCAAGCGCATGCCTGTCCACCCGAACAGCTGCACCGCATGACGAAAGCGACGCTTGAACGCCCACCCTCGCGTCTCCCTTTTCCTCGCTGACACAAACAGACACACATAACGCCCCATTATTGCATACCCCTGTGCTCGTTGTTGCCTTCTCGTTGCTTGTTTTTCTTTCTTCCTTGATAGGTGCACTGCCACGCCGTTCCTTTTTTTTTTTCGCGTGGCGCTTGTGCCCTGCAGCGTGTTGTCTGCTTCCTTTTCTTTCGCCCTTGCTTCTCCTTCGCCTTGCTGACCTTCCCGCTTCATGTCTGTACTCTTTTTAAAGGAGGCTCTCCGGCCCAGATCCTGTGTTGCCCTTTTCAATCATGTCGTTCATCAGCTACGTGCAGTCGCTGTGGGGCCCCTTCACGGCATCCTCCGACCGCACTTTGAGAGGCGGCAGCGGCGCGTCGTCGCAGCAGTTGGGCAGCGGGGTATGGCCTCTCTCCGCTCAGGTGCGGGAGGAAATGAAGAGGGGGACGCGCTACAACATGAAGGTTGTGCTGCGCGGCACCCGTGCGACTGGCAAGAGCACTTTGATGGCGCGCCTAAGCGGCCACCCGCTGCCGGCGCGGTACACCCCGTCTACCGAGATCATCGCTTCGACGATGCGGCTGCAAGGGGAGCTTTGCGCCCCACACGAGGGCACGAAGGTGGACATCTGGGAGGTCGTCGAGGAGGGTCGCCAGCGATCCACCTCGTCCTCGTCGGCGAACACCGGCGCAGCCATGGCCGGTCATATCCCAACAGTCCAGCTTCACGAGGCTCTGCGCGTGGCGGCAGATGCGCGGTTGCTCGATATGTACGCTGGGTGTCAACTCGTCATCTTCATGATCGACCCTCGTCAGCGCAGCTCATGGGAGTACGCGAAGCAGGAAACGCTGCACGTGCCCCCCACGAGCTGCATCCTGTACGCCCTGAACTTCTCCGATGTGGAGCCGCTCACCGGCGCTAGCGGGGTCGTCCGACTGGATGAGGTGCAGGCGTGGTGTAACCGCGTGCGTCGAGCAACCACGGGGCTCGTGCACCGCGTGCTAGAGGGCCGCCAGGCTCCAGCTGAGTTCTCGGTGCGTCCCATGACTGCGATACTGAGCGCTCAGACAGGAGCAGGAATGCTGGGCGTGGTGCGAGCTCTGCACGTGGCCAGCACGCTGGTCCGCATCACAGCGGAGGAGGTGCGAGCTCAGCAACTCTTCGCACTCCTAGCGCGTCAACAGGCCGCACCTATTGCTGGTTTCGATTCAACACGTACCCCACCAACCGGCACAGCATCAGCTGGGGGCGCCCGTGCCGACCAAGCACCAGCGTCAGGGAAGCCGCCGCCTGCTGAGGCGCTGAGAGCTGGACCGCACACCCCAGCGTCAGCGCCGCCTCTGTCTCTGAACGCTTCTGCAGGATCTTCGTTGAAGACAGCAGCGCACACTTCAATGAGAGATACTGCGCAGGCTTCAGATCACCCCTCTGTCGCGATCACTGAGGTGCAGGCCAGCACGACGCCAGCGTTGGAGTCGGACTCTGGAGGCCTTCGAATGCAGCACCGCTCCAGCGCTGTCGTGACCACCGTTAGTAATGGAACCAGCTGCGTGAACGGGGGCGGGAACGGCACGCATCCGCAACATACTTCGCTCACCCGTCCGATGAGTGACGCGGAGGCCATGAGGCTGTTTCTGGGCAATATCGACTGCGACGCGTCGGGCCAATCGTCGCCTCGCTCGTCCTCATCCTCCTCTGCCTCGGGTGCGGCGAGTAGTCGTGCCTGGGTGGCGGCGAAACGTCCCCCTGTCGAGCATCACTTCGACGCCGCGACTGCACAGCTGCCAACCCTGAATCGAACACCTGAAGGGCTGGCACAAGACGACTCTGCTGTTGCTAATGCCAACGCGGGCGTCTCTGGCTTGACGCCCCCATCGCTGTCGGAGGAGCTGCCATCTCCGCTGCCCGCTCCTCAGGTTGTGCGACCGCTGGCAGAGGACGTGGTTGGCTCCTTGGCTGCTGATATGGTGCACGATGCCAGTGTGTCCGTGGACGACTTCTTCGCCGAGGAGGGAGAGAAAGACGAATTGGATGGCGCGGCGCCAGAGGTCGATCCTGCGACACCGACCTCTGCTGCCCATCAGTCCGTGGACCCTGGCTCACGCACTGCCCGCACCTTGAGAACGCAGCGCGTGGTTCCGAGGGCAAGCATTCCCGCCTCTGCTCAGGCCGCTGCGCCAGACCCTGTTTTACAGGCCGACGTGTCCATTATCCTCGCGCAGATGAAGGCTGCGCTCACGACAGATGTGCCTATCGCCACTGCGGGCAGTGGTCCCGACGATGCAGTGGTGCGACGCGCTACTGAGCTTGATTCCGCACAGCAGGAAATGCGGCTGACACAGAGAGCGAAAAAGTCACGGCACTTGGCAACCGGCGATTCTGAGGCTCGTGGGAACCGTCGTCACCACCGAAAGAAGCACCGTGATGCGGCGGACGGGAACGCGGTGGCCGCCGTGGCTGAGGAGCCGGGGGAGGTGGACAATGGAAGTTTCGACTTAGTTCTGGTGTAGCGATGCGGTGGCTGTGATGGAAGTGATTTCAGCACGGTGAGGAAGGTGAAGGGGGGAGGGGAAGCGAGGGATTGACTGCGCCGACGACGTCGGTGGTGACTCTCTCGCCCGAGCCTCTCGCACATCCTCTCTGCACGCTTCTTCACTTTATTTTTTTGTCGACTGTCCCCCGCTGCCTTCCTCCCTCGTCTCGATCTATTCGCAGAGGCCGAATGGAGATGAGGACCTGGAGAGGAAGGAGCCCAACATGTACGTGCAAGAGAAAGTGAGCATCGCCAAATTACCCCGAGATGCACGGGGAGTATTCTGGCTCCACAACTGCATGCAGGCGAATGCATGTGCGCTTCTCTCGAAGAGGAGAGGCCTTAGGCGCTTGTGTGTGTGCATGCGCCAGCGTCTCTCGCCTTGAGGTCGGCGCTGCCTGCGGTTTCTATTTTGCGGTTCATCCGTCGCGACGTTCGCATCCACCCTTTTTCCACCTCCTCAGCGCGCAGGATGCTGTCACCTCAGCTGCCGACTCGGCGATAGATGCCATGCCCTTTTGCTTGTCCTTTGCCGCCTCGCCGTCTGTGTGATTCTGTCGCCCTCCTCACCTTCCTTCTCCACGTACCCTCTCTCTTTCCTTCTCCGACTTGACCGGTTGTGCACCTTGCACACCTTGCAGCCGTGGATGTGATGCCGCCGGAGATGTGCGCGACGTGCAGGGATACATGCTCCTGCCAGTATTCTCATCTGCGCTACTGCAAACGCTTTACTTCATGCGTCTGCGAAGCTCGTCGCCTTGCGAGCGGAAACCTTTACCACCACCTCTCAACATAAGACAGTACGACGCATAAGCGTGCACGAGGTGTGTGTGGGTGGGAGGGAGGGCAGGCGATGACACGAGGACGAGTAGGCAGCTGTCATGGGCATCTTAGACTTCTTGATGCGGATCCGCCCCACCAGTAGACCGGCGGGTATTTTGATTCTAGGTCTCGACAACGCTGGCAAGACAAGCATCCTGCGCCAGCTCAGTGACGAGGATATCTCGCACGTCGCGTCCACGCAGGGATTTCAGATTAAGAAGCTTGTTACCGGCGGAATCAAGATCAACGTTTGGGATATGGGAGGCCAGCGCGCGGCGCGCTACTACTGGCGACAGTACTTCAAAGAGGCGGACGTCGTCATCTACGTCATCGATGCGGCTGATCCTCGGCGCATCCGCGAGGCACGCCGTGAGCTGGAACACCTCCTGGAGGAAGAGAAGGTGGCAGGGGTGCCAATGCTGGTCTTCGCGAACAAGCAGGATTTGCTGGGTGCGATGTCGGTAGAAGAGGTCTCCGTAGCACTCAACCTGACAGATTTGCGAGACCGACGCTGGCACATTCAGGCGTGCTCAGCCAAAACAGGCGAGGGGCTGGATGAGGGCATCAGCTGGGCCGTGAAGCAGGTGAAGAAGTGACCAGCTATATGGCTTCTGCATGCGTTGCCTCTATCCCGGTAAGGATCTCGGCTTCTCCTCCCCGTTTCTTTCTATCTTCCTATGTGTTCTGCTGATGGGGCGTTTTGGTGCGTCTTCTCTGATTCTTGAAATGGATTACTCAAACGACTTCGCTGCGCCCTAGCTTGTCCGTGCACAGTTGCGTGTGCGCGACTGCCTCGTGAGCGTTTATGAGATCCATTTAATTTGGCTTGTGTGGGTGTACGCGCGCGTGCACGTGCCAGGTCCACCTTGGCCATCACATGTGTGTTTGGTGCGACGTGCGTGGACGTCTTTTCCGCGTTCCCCCCACCCCGTGCGCATGTGCATAAGTGTCTTTTTTTTTCTGCGCCTTCCTCATGTCTCTCTCTGGGGCATGGAGACACCGTAGCGCGGTGTCTTGGCGTTCACTACCCTAACTCTGCGTGGCTTCGTCACACAGAGAGCCCTCCCTCTCGTATCTTTTGCCAATGCTGTACCTCCTCTGGTGCTGACAGGGTCATATATCTGCGACCTGGGTAAATCAGCGCGATTCACTGCTACTGATGTCAGCAACGAGGTCCTATATGGCGTTGCGCCGGAGCGACCTGCGAAAGTGCACACGCTTGTGCCATCCACACGATTAGGCAGAGCGTCGGCGTGACTCGAACGGATCTCACCCGACTCTCGCACTTCCCTACTGGTGTGGGGAGTCTGAGCGCCACCCCAAAGGGGGATGCACCAGGTGTGTCGACCGGCACAATGGGGGAGCGGCGGTGAGGCGACCCGAGAAGCGGATGGGTGCATAGAACTTGAGGCCGGGGCCATGCTCCGATAACGAAGTCGGCGCATTGCTGCAATGCTTGTCTAGCGCTGCTTCGCATCAGACAGATGGGGCCTGTGGCAGAGTCGGGGCTCGAGTGGGGTGACCTCGTGCTCCATGGCAGGGAACGGACGTACTGTAAGGAAATACCTCGTCGCGCCACTTTCTTCTGTTGTCACCGTCCTTCTTTTTTTTTTGCGCCCGTCGTTCCCTCTTTCCCTCTGTGTCTTTTGCTTCCGCGTGGCGATGGCGCAGCGATGCGAGAACAGGATCTCGGCGAGTGTCGAAGGCGACAGAGTCGCAGAGAGCGATAGTGTTAGTGTGTGTGTGTGTCTGCGATCCAAGGGCACACGCTTCGCTTTCGTGCTTCGAACGTGTCTCTCTCTTTGTTTGTGTATGCGTGCGTGGAGTATAGTCCGCCGCCCCTTCTTTTTTTTCTTTAAACTGTTCCTATGGCTGCGCGTGTCGGCTGCAATCACAGCTTCGCCTTTTTTATCTCGCGTTCTCCTTCACCTCGTCGCCAGCGCAGCACTCCCCTCCCCTCCGCTTGTGCATTACTTCCCCCCTCCACACACACACACACAAGCGCTGAAGCGCATATCCGACTTTACCTTTTTTAACACACAAACGCGGTTGTACAGTAGCTGAATTGCTTGCTCATCCGCAACCCTCCCCGGTGTGTCTGTGTCTCGCGCATCTGCATGCAGATCTTGCGCTGCAGCCCACAGAAATATGCACCGCGGCAGCAGCGAACGGAATCGAGCGAGGAACAATATCCCCCCTCCGGCGCGCTCAAAAAAAAAGTAAAGCATCCAGCAGCCACACTGAACTATGGATGGACGCGCACTCGAAAAGAAAAGGGAGCTCGCGGACGACGCGTCTCTACTGGGCTCTTTGATGTGACTGCTGTTGAGTTACTGGCCGTTGCACGTCGGCCTTTTTTTTCTGTGTGTGCTTGTTCAAGTTTCACACGCCCCGCGCGTTAGCCGGTGCCCCTTCGCGGACTTCACTTTGAAAGGCGAACTCCACATGCTTGTCGGATGCAGGCGATCGAGCATTGGCTTCCTTCCTCTCATCTTCCCCATCTTCGCTCCTCGCCAGCGTCCGCATTCACTCTTTCGCTGTCGTTCATCGCCCCAGAACTCACCGTTATCAGACACGTCTGTCTGTGACGTCCCTCTTTGCCTCCCACCATTCACTGAGACAGACACGGCACACGTCTCTTTTTCTTTTTGCAAAATTCCTGTCGCCCTTACATGTAGTTCACCTTTTGCCCCCCCCCGCCCATTCTCAATACGAGAGAAGCCCTCGCCGCGGCACTCGAGGCCACGCGTCGGCTCTCTCGTCCTTCTCTTTCTTTTTGCCTCCTCTGCAGAGAGATGCACCGCCCCGCGTGACAGCTCTCCGCGCTTTAGTATTATTATTTTCTGTTGCAAGTCACTGGGAGAAAGGGAGGAAGGGATAGGCGGCAGGGTGCACAGGCGAGAGAGCGCAGCCCTCGCACCTTATCAGCCGCTGTTTTAGTTATCTGGGGCTTGCTTCACGCTTCCCTTCCCAATTGAGTGATACACGCCATCTGTCACCAAGTCCATGTCATCAGAGCACCACTTGCGCCCCGCCGACACGGGCGAGGAGGGCATCTATGCTCGCTCTCCTCTCACGGCAAGGGAGGAGGCAACGCAGCTTTTGCCTGGCAGTCGCTTCCTGAGCACGATGGAGTTCAAGCGCATCTACCTCGGCGGTGGCACTGTCGGTGATGCGTCGACGGCTGCGACCGCACGTCCCTCAAGCTCGTCCCCGCCTGGCACCTTCGCGAAGCGTGTGCATCTGTCTTCCCTTTTGACAAATTCGGCCCCATGGGGGACCCATGCCGGCCCATCTCCCCATGCCATTCGTGCTCCGTGCAAACCCGCCACCGACACTGCTGCACGTTTCCATAGCAAAGGCGATACCCGAGGGACAGCGCGTCAGCTACGGTATTTGTACGGTGGTGCGTGTGGCCGTATACATGTACCGGCAGCGTCTGAAACGCACACGCCCTCACCTCGACGAACAACGGCACCAAGACCCTCCGCGGATGAGTACAGTCCATATGCCGCGAAAACGCTAACGAGCGAAGCACCACAGGTCGTTGCGCCAGCTACACTGTACTCAGCACACAAGCCGCTGCCGCACCAGCTGCGCTCGCGTGTGCACTCGGCCCGCCGTGCCACGTCGCCGTCAATGAAGACGAAGCTCGGCGCGGAGCCCCTGCCTCGTAGCCAGCTGCGTACAGAGGATGCATGGCTCGCACTGACGCGTGAGCTGATGAATAAGAAAATGGAGGTGCAGAACCTTCAGCAGCAGCTGCAGCGCACGCACGTCCTGCTACGCTCTCTGCACGGCATCACAGACAGCATAGTCGACGAGGGCGATGAAGCTGCTGACGCGGACGCTATCGCTGCTGTTGACACGTCAGCAGCTGTGGCCACAAGCGGCAAGTTGACAGGTGGAAGCGGGCCGGAGATGGGCCCCTCTTCAGAGCTGCCCCGTCCGAGAGAGTACTGGCAGCGACGCGCGTACTTTTTGATGAAGCAGAACGAGGAGCTGCAGGCGGAGTCTGATCGGCTGCGCCGCGACTCGCGCGGTCGCAAAGTGCGCGATTTGCTGCAAGAGCTCAAGTCAGTGCGTGGAGAGCTTAGTCGGTATCGGAGACAGGCCGGCGTTGCAGCTGCGTCGTCGCCTTCTGCCAAGGAACTGGCATCGGAGCCTGGTGGCCCCGAAGCTGACTTAGGCATCCCCCCGCACGACGACGGAAAGCTGGCAAGCAGTCCTCTGGCACCGCGACTAACGCATCGGGGTAGCGAGACGTCGTCGTTTCTCGAACCCGCCGTCGATGATGCGTTTCTCCGCCAGAAGGACGACACCATCTGCGGACTGCAAGAGCGTCTTCGCCTGCTGACACAGCAGTACGAGCAGACTGATGCGAGGCTCATAGAGACAACGCGACAACTGGAGGATATGACGCACCGCCACTGCGCCATGCAGGTGGAGTGGAAGGCGCTGATGGAGCTCCCGCAGGAACTCGCTCGCACGCAGCAGCAGTTAGCCGTCGCCCGGGCCCGCCTCCTCGACTGTGATCGAGAAATGGCGGCGTTCCACCAGGTGTTCGACACGCAGTCGTCGCCCGCCACGCTGCGCGCCATAATTGACGAGCGTGATCACCTCGTCGAGCTTCTGCAGCAGAGTCGCGAAAACGAGGCAGCCTTGCGCGAGGAGGCGCAGGCAGCACAGCAACAGGCGGTGCGAGCCATGGAGAAAAAGTATCAGGAGCAGTGCGCGGAGCAACGTGCCATGGCACGCGATCGCGAGGCGCAGCAGGAGGAGACAATACAGAAACTGCGGAAGCAAGTCGCCGCCCTTGAGCACGTGCTGGAGGTGCAGAGAGGTGCATACGAGGGACAGCTGGCAGAGTACGCGGAGGAGCGTGAGGCGGAGCTGACAAAGCGGCTTCTCGAGTCGCTACGGCGGCCCGAGAATGGAATGGAAAGTATTGCCCTATCCGCGCCTCGTTCACTTGGTACAGCTGCGTCGGTGCGGCCCACGTTGCCAGACGGGCAGCCACCCACGACTGATGTCTCCCGTCTTTCGGCATGCGAGGCGTCACTGATGTCGACGCCGGCACGTGCGTCGTCGTCGCTACGCTGTCCAAGCGCCGAACACGCACAGGCGGACCCGATGCTTCGGACAGCCAGTTTCCTCGAGAGTGTAACGTCGCCCTGCAGCGCGGGAGGGGCCGCGAATGCCACAGTCGCGCAAGGCGACGACGCCTTTCCCGCCGACAGAGTCGCAGGCAAGTCGACACTGTCTTTCATGCCGGATACAACAGACAGCAACTCCAGCTATGACTCGCTAACCGGCGACAGCCAAGACGACGTGACGTCGCTTTCCTCCGCGTCGGCGCGTCAATCGCGTCGCATCATCGGTGGCTCGACCTCTTCCACGACGCGTACACGTGGCGGTGAGCGTGTGCGCTACGTCACAGTACGCAAAGAGTTGGCAGACGACTGCGCTGCTGCTGCGACAGACGAAGCGAGGGTTACAGCGGCCTTCTCGAGCTCCACGGATGACTACAGCGACGGCGAAGGTAGTTATGGAGATGACGAAACAGTAGAGAAGGCCAGCGGACCAGACTCAGGCTCCTCCGTCGTCTGCTCGGCAGACTCTTCCACCCAGCTCACTTCCGGAGCCGAGGGCGTGGCCAAGCAGCAGCAGATTGCCACGAACACGGCTAATACCGCCCCCGCCAAGGTCCACAGCTACGTCATCGATCTCCCTGCACCGCCGATTGCCGTGGTTTCACCAGTATCCATCCTTATCAACCGCACCACCATGACCGGCCCCCTGTTCTCCTCCAGTGTGCGGGCTGTCGTGCACTCGCCTGACATCAGCTCGCAACGGACAGCGTCGGCCGCAGACCTCACCCACACTCAGCAGACGCTGCCAGATATCAGCGAAGCCACGAGCAGCGGCTCATTCTCGGCCTCTTCTTCAACCTCTTCCGCGTTGAACTCGCCGCACTCCGGCGATGATGATGGCCCAAGCCCCCGTGCAGATTCCAACCGAAGTGAGCCACACGGTGGCCCGCTGCAGCCGATGGAAAAGGGCAGCGTAGCGAAGTTCAATAGCAGCAGCATCGCTGGGTCAGCAGCGCTGGCGGAGGCGGCCACGCGGCGGATGCCGCCTCTACCCGATCCCAATGTTGCGGCGCCGCTCCCAATGTTCCTTGCGGGGCGGCAGCCGCCTGAGTTGGAGGAAGCGGTCGCGACGGCTTCGTTCAAGGCGGCGCCGCGCGCAAATGAACGGCGATCTTCCCTTTCACTCGTCTCCTCTCCCGGCGCCAACGCGCTGACGACCGTGCACCCACGGGGCGGTGTGCCGATCCCGTCTCCTGTCGCTGTTACTCCAGCTGTTGCCTCGAATTTGTACCCGCAGCGACGCAGCAGCTCGTTTATGGTGACGGGCGTCTACAACGACGATGACTTCGGCGGAGTTGGTGCAGGGATGAGTCGAGGCGGGGTGAGCTCCCGCATGCTCAGCAACGATCACAGCACAACCGTCGATCTCACCAACCAGTACTCTGGTAACGCCTCTTTTGATTTTGTGGGGGCCCTTGCGGAGCGTCACCGCCTGGAGGACATGCAGAATGCGTTTTTATCTTTTCGGCTGTCGTCGACCGCGAATGCAACCATTGGCGGCGACGTCGGCGGTGAGATGTCTGCCTTCCCGATGGAGGGGTCTGGGAACATCAACAGTGGCCGGTTTGCTGTGATGGGGACAGGGGCGGTGGGGCTGCGCAAGACCCCATCCCCTTTCGGCTCCGATGCCTTGGAAGTGAGCGAGCCCGTTCTCTCCACAAGCCATCATAAAGGCGACGAAAAGGCCACGGGATCAACGGCAGCTATCGCAAATGCCTCGCGGCAAGGTGAGGATAGGGCGTCAGGCGACGGCGGGAGTGCCGGCTCTATGGAGGTGCCCTACCCGGACGATGACGAAGACATGACCTCCATCTCTGCCTACCGCGTCACTGCCGGGACGCGTGAGCGAGAAGAGGCGCCCCTTGCAGATGCGCTTTCGTACACTGGTCCCACCGGCGGCAGCGCTCTTAGCAAGGTACCAAGCGAGGATGCTTCAGCGGCGAAGAACCCAGTGCCGGAGACGACGATGCAAAGCATTCTTGCTGTAGATGCTGCGCGCGACGCCTCCGCTTCTCCCATGGCGATTGCCTCGTCACTTGGGAGCTGTGGCAACCTCGTTCCAAGCGCGAAGACGCCCCCGCCGGAGGAGCAAGCAATATTGTCTTTTGGCTTTGAGGACATGGGCAGAGCGACGTTGCAGGCCGAGGACGTCGAATCCGCCGCGCCACCTGCTGCCGCCGCGATCACGGAAGCGGCTGCCGTGCCATCTTTTGTGCCGCTTCCGCCGAGAGTGGCGGTGCCTGCGCCGCCTTCCACCTAGGCACCTCAGCCGTAGCGCTGCCAATACGGGCGTGGCTCGGGACGACATGCAGCGCCTAAAGTCTTTCTTTTGAATAGGACGTGACAAGAGTTTTTCCAAGGGCGCCTTCCTAGCGTGTCCAGGCGTGCGCGGGCGAGCACCTTTCGCTCAAACACCGTGCGCATGCGCACATCGTTCTCTTCTTCATTTGTGGATACGAACACCCACGGTCACGCAGACCTCCCCTCCTTCTCTTACGGTGCATGGGACGCTAGAAGAGACCCTGGAGCTGGACCTACACATGTTAAACGCATAGTGGCGAACGAATAGAGACGCAACGAAAAAGTGACGACGCGCGGACCCTTTTGCGGGTGCTTATCGAGGAGCGTACCACCACCACGAGCCACGGTAGAGCGTCTCGTTGCAGTCGTCATGGCTGCAGCTGAAGAGGTGCCCCTCCTACCTTGCCTCATCATACTCATGCGTTTTCTTTCTCCTTCCGTCACCTTGGATGCGGTTCAGCTCGGCGCGTGTCGTGCCCGTGCCACCCGCTGTGCGCCTGAGCCTTTTGCTCGGCCTCTCTCTCGTTTCCCGAACCCACGAGGCCCCTACATGTGGAGCCGCGGCACGTCACCTCCGGCGCTCCCCCTCCGACGGCCTTCACGACTGCGCTTACGCAGGTGAAGGTGTGTAAAGGCAATTCGGCGCATGGGAGGGGTCGTGTGTGTGTGTGTGTGTATGTGTTCTCGGGGTTGACTCTCTCGCATGCTGCGCCTCACCGTCTCATCGTATGGACCGCTCGAATACTTCTCCTTTTTTTTCTTTTTGCTTCAACGTTTTATTTTTGCGTGCACGGTATGCCCGGTGCAGTATCAGTGGTGGTTGGGTGAACTGCCTCGGCCTCTACCGCAGCTGCAGCAAGCAGCACCCCACAATCTCTGATTGAACGCGAATGCATCGTGCGACGCTAAAGGGGCAGGCACGGACACGCACACACACACACAAACACACGCAAACAAACACACACGCATACAGCCAGGCAGACGGGCGCTTCACCGTTCCACTTTCTACCAAGGAAAGCCCTCTGCTCTTTGCTCGACGCCCCTTTCACCAGCTCCCACGAGGAATAAAAGCACGACCACCTTCGGACCGTGGAGTCACTGGCACTTGGCTCACGGAGCACAGTTTTGTGTGACAGCAACACAAGGGCAACAGCAACAAAAAAGTCAAAGAGAGCACAACCTGTGGACGATACGGTGGGTGGTGAAAGAAGGTAACACGAAGAGCGTCACAGCATGACGTCATATTCGGAAAAACACAATGCGCTCACCTCATCGACGCAGCTCGTTTCCGCAAGGGGCAGCCAACTTCGCAACGCCACAGTCCGCCGCAGTAGCGACGCTGCTGCTAGCATCTGCGCTCACTTAATGGTCCACCACGGACTTAGTCGCGTCCGCATCGCCCATGCACTGGGACTTCCTTCGCTTGTCGTCGAGGAGTCCATACGAAATGGCGTGTCCTCTGCCACGCTGCGAGCCCAGCTGCGCAACTGGCTATACGAGGTCTCGGCCTTGTCCCCAGCACAGAAGCTGCGTGTGCCGGAGGCACTTTTCACGCAGCTGCAAGAAGATTGCGCCGCTGATGAGATTCAGCGACAGCAGAATGTGCGCGACGGCGTCGTGTCACCGTATGGCGATGACTGCTCCCTCTTCGCCGCCCTCGACCCCGTCTCCCAGCAGCACTTCACTCAGCTACAGCACACAGTGGGGCAGAGCTTTATTTCGATCCTGAACGACCCAGGCGAGCCGACCACAAATGTAGACTGGGCCACCTGGCTAGGGGGCAAGCTCTACGCGGCCTTCGACTTTAATGGCCGTGTGGGCGACCTGGAGGACATGCTTCGTTCCTACTCGGCTGCGCAGACAGGGCCCGAGTCCTCTGCCGCCCTGCTCGCCGAGTACCCGCCCAATGAGGACTTCAGCGGCTACGTGAAGCTTATCTCAAAGGCCTACCAGGCCAATCAACGTGAGGGGATCGCGAACGATGCGAAGGAGTGGCGGGAGGACTGCGCGGCAGACGCCGGTGGTGACTACACACAACGCGACGGCGCAGCGACCGTGGATGGCGGGCCGTGGCCGACGGGGATACCAACGGAGTTTTTTTCCATCTCCTACGACCCGGCATCTGAAATACGCATGCTGTCAGAGGCCGTGGGTGAGTCGTGGCCTGCTGCTATACCAAATTCACCCACTACGGCAGTGGCCACACAGGGCAGCTCAACGGGAACACCGACACAGGTGGTGGATGGTGGCACGTTTGCGGCTGACTACGAATATCTGGAGAGCCGCAATAAGGAGCTGCGCGCGTGGGAGTCGGCTGTGGAGAAGTGTCTGCTGCAGCACGTCAAGCACCGCTCCGAGGACTTCTTCGCCACTTCCTGCCAGTTCGGCTCCCTCAGCAGCGATGCTCGAACCGTCTTGGCTGACGTGCGAGTCGCTCGCGAGGGCGGCATGCGCGCTGGTGAGCACTGCATTGCCGAGTACCTCCGCATTGGCAATCTGTACCGGCGACGGCAGAACTTTCTGCGACTGAACACCACCGCCACCTCGGCGCAGCACTTGCTGCGCCGATTAGGGGACGTCGAGAACTGGGCTGCGCTGCCCGAGCGTGATTTTGGCGAGGTGATGGCCATTTCATCCGCGCTGCTTGACCTGGAGACTGCGGTGCGCGGCACCAAGGATGTGGAACAGGGCATCCCGTGGAAGTCCTTGTCGCACCTGAAGTGCCTCCAGGAGGTCCCGGGGCGTGTGCGGAAAGCACGCAAAGCCCTCGAAAAGGTCGTGCTCGAAGAGTACTGCGGCGTGCTGCTGAGCAACCTCGACGAAAGCGAGTCAAACGAGCGAATGGCGACCGTGTGCGAGAGCGTCACGCGCCTCGGTGTGCTGAACGCGGCAAACCACCTCTACCATGTAAGGCTTGTTGAGCTGCTTCAGATCATGGCACAAGAGGCGCTTGTGGGTCTCTTCATGAACGCTGGCACGCTGGATAATGCCAAGGCGAATGAGCTACTCACCATTGCCAGCAACACGGTTGCTCTCGCCCTGCCAGACGCACGCCAGCAGCTCTGCGGGTTTGCGAAACACCTCCGCTTTCAGGGCTATCTGCAGGTGCTGCAGCAGTTTGTGGACATGCTCGTGGACTTTGTGACACACGCGTCGCAGAACTGGGGCTTTTTCCTCACGGGAGGGCTGCGGGCGGCGCTCGCCATGTACGAGAACCGCCACATCCTGATGGAGACGGCGACGCGGGACCTGTTTGCGCGCGTTTGTGGCGAGGCGGAGTCGCTAATCGCATCGTTGCTGGAGGTATACGCCAACGGTCTGCAGTTGTCGTCCGTAGTCGAGCTGGTGCAGCTCGTGCGCGTTAGTGTGCAGTTTCCGATGCGCGTTACAGGCGACGTGGCTGGTCGACTGGTGTCACTTCTTCGCGAGGGCGGTAACGGGTATGGGACCCCGACCAGCTCGCCCGTGTCGTCGACTGTGAGCGGCCCCAACGCGCAGTCCCTCGAAGCTGCCGAGGAACCGGTCGGCTTTGGGGTGTACCGTCCGACAAAAGTGATTGGCACGACTGTTCAGCGACTCGTCAAGCGCTTTTTCCGCCACCAGCACAGCATCAACAAGGAGAACATGATTATGGTGACGGAAGGGGAAACGTGGGCCGCCAAGGAGGCGGTCGACGAGTCGATACAGCAGCAGGTGGAGGACATGTGTACCATGGAGGTGACAGCGCTGAAGGCGTTTCGGCTGCGCTCGCTGACGGCACTCTTCGCCTCGGGCGACAGAGACGGTGCCTTTAATCGATGGCACCATTCAGCGAGCTCGGCTCGTGGCGCCGCGGATAGCTGCGGCGCGGATGATCTCCTCAGCACCGGAGCCGCGAAACTCTACGTGCGAGTGCGGTGCAGTACCGGTGCCGCCGTCCTAGGCAACGGGAAGACGGCTAGCGACCCGACGGAAGCGGCGCCGGGCCCCGACACTGACGAGCTGGAAGGCCGCCTCGTGCCCATCTCCTTCCTCGTTTTGATGGATCTGTTGCACAAATACCACGAATACATTGCCCTCTTCCCCTTTCTTGCCTTCGATGTCGCGTCGCGCATGAGTGAGCTGCTCGACGAGTACGAGGGCCAGGCGGCCGCCTTGGTGCTTGGCGCGCGGGCAGTGGAGAAGGGCACGCTCCCCACCATCACGACGCAGCACCTATGCATTGCCTCGCAGTGTGTCGCGTTTCTCATCGATTTCATTCCTGCTCTGCAGGTGCACTTGACGGCAGCGATGGAAGATGGTCTCCTTGCCTACTCGCTGCGTGATTGCGTGCCGCGCGATGCGCTGGCGGTGGCGAACGCGCTAGGCCTTATGGGAAGTGCTTCAGCAGCACAGATGACGTCAGACTCGTCCTCTGCAAACGCCGCTCCTGAAAAGGCGAAGCTGTTCGTCAAGAATGACTGGAACCGTGTGGTGCGCAACTGCGTGGCCCACCGCAACGAATTCTACTCGAAGATGGGGTCCCTCGTGCACCGCAAGGTGAACAGCCTCGATCACGTCTCGATGCAGAAGAGACACTGGCCGGCAAGCCGTAACGAGTGGGTCATGGCAATGCTCCGCGAGGTAGCGCGGCTAATGCGTGCGCTGCGGCCGTTGCTGCCGCCTGGAGACATGGATGGCGTGATGGTTCCATTGCTGGGGTCACTGAGTGTCATGCTGCGCGAGTCGACCCTGCAGATCCCGGCCACCGCGGAGGACGACCGCGCTGCCGCCGCGTCGGACGTGATGCTCTTCACGGCAAACGTGGAGAAGTTCGGCTACGATGTCCTCAGGTGCGCCGAGGCGACATCGGTGTCTGCGGTGATGCAGGGCGGTCAGTCCTTCGTGCCGGTGTCGTCGGAGGAGGCAGTGCTGCGGTGGTTTTTGCCGCCCTCTCAGTCCAGCTCTCCTCGGCTTCCCGCCGCAACCAAGTGAAGAGGTTTTCACTGCGCGGGCAGCGGCAGCGATGCATCAACGACAGAGGAGGGAGGGGCGAGGGAAAGACGGGTGATGGCGCAAGCTGTCTTGCGTGCTACCTGAGCCACGGTCTCTCCGGACTCCCCTCTGTCGCTCTCTGTCTGGCTTGCGCGCCTCGTTGTGTCGCACTATACCTTCCGCTTCAGCTTGCGAGACTGAGGAGCGAGGAAGAAAGCAGCAACAGCACCACAGCACAGCCCCAGCGGACTGGGGCGCACCACTTCCTCGACCCTTTTGCCCTGGCGGCGGGTACGAAAGCAACGGAAGCGAGCGAAGCTGAAACCCTCATGCTTTTCATCGGCTAGGATCGCGACAACAACAACGGCACAACGAGAGAACGATTGAGGAGAGTATGGATGTCCTCTTGATTCTAGTAACTGCCCATGCGTGTGTGTGTGTGTGCGTGAATGTGGGCATGTGCCGAACGCACCGAGCTCTCGCTCGCTTGAGCCTCCTTCATTTGGCGCTCGCGCTGTCTCTCTTCTATGTCGCTGCCTGCACTCTTCGTGGTTTGTTTCTCGTGGCTCATGCTTTGACCAAACCCTCGCTCTGCGCTGTTGTTTCTCTTGCTTGCGCCGACCGCGCTTGGCGATGTAACGACCCTTTTTGTTTCCCCAAGAACACAACGACGCCTTGCGCATCATCCACGTACTTGTCAATGCGCCGACTTGCACAGGAGACGCGGTCGCGGCGGCCTTTCCGCCTCATCTTAGCGCTCACGAGCGCCCTTCGAACACAGGCTTCGCGAAGCCAGACATCTGACAACGCGGCGCCTTTCCACAGCCACCTCGATGAGGACGAAATAGCATCCCTCTTTCCAGGCAACCCTGGCGCGCATGAGGCAAGTCGGAAGCCACGTCAGCGTCGACGCCGCGGCAACGGTGAAGCAGACACGTTGCTGAAAGACGTATACGCGCTTGGCAAGATCGTCGCCGACGAGCAGAAGCGGAGTCGCGTATCCATCCCAGCTTCGCGGTTGGGGGGTAGATCCGGCCCAAACACCCGGGCGCCGAGGAGAGCCGCGTCGGGAGACGTTGCATCGTCTCTACCCTCCGCGGAGGGCTCGCTAAATGCCAAACCGCTAGTCGCACCGCCGCCGCTCTCGACACCAGCGATGGCCGTGAACGCCGGCACACGGAATCGACGAGCTTCATTCCCTCCGGCGGCGTCGCCACCTCGCGAAGCAGCGTTGCCACCTCTTCAGTCCTGGACATCGTCCTTCATTCTCACGCCGGAACACCTGCAGGCCACCTCCGACGCCCACGGCGCGTCCGACATCGCCTTTACTTTGGAGGAGTTGGAAAACACGCTCTTTTCTCCCGTCGTCGAGAGGACCGAGTGCGACGCGCAGCTGAAGAAGAGAGAGGCACCTACAGGGTTGTTTGACCCACCGCCACCGCCGGTGGCTCCTACAATGCCGTGTAGTGAAGCGCCATCTGCACGACTCGAGCTCGTCCCAGCAGCACCAACGATCGACACCGTCGACGCAGCAGCGCCACCTGTGGCGCAGACTGCTGCATCGCCGAGGTCGACTCTCGACGGCCCAACCCCAGCCTCGCCTACTGCCAGCACAGCGCCTTTTCTGCCTTCGGCGGCAGGCTTTGCCACGACTTTCCCCCTCACCTCCTCTCCACCCACATTCTCTGATCGCCGTTGCTCACCAGCGAAGGTGTTCACCCGTGCGTCGCTCGCGACTCCCGTTCTCCGGTGCCGTCTACGCGGATCAACGGTATATGTGAGCATGACACGACCCTTCCCGACTCCCCGTGAGTTGCTGGAGGCCCTTCACGAGGCGGTCACGTTTATCGAGTCGCTACCGGCTCTGCCGCAGGGCCCTCGGCTGGTGCGCCTGGGAGTGGATTCGCCAAGCGCAGCGTCGGCCTCTCGCGCCTTCCTGGAACCGGCGGGGTGGACCGAAGTTACGTCTAGCGTGGAGGAGCGTGTGGCAGCGCAGCTTCTCAAAGAGCGGCTGCTGCAGCGTATGACGGAGGGTCCCGTGCGCGGGCTGCGGTACATTGCGGAGCTGCGCGCAGCTGAAGTGGAGGCGCCGCTGGTCGTCCGTGACACGGCGGCGGAGCTGCTGCTGGCCTGCACCACGTACGAGATTTGTCCTTGCGCGCGGCCCGGTGTGGCGCTGAACGGTAGCAAAGACGGTGCCGTGCGGCTTTCGTTTAGCGGAATCGGCGTCGGTTTGTTTCCGGCGCCGTCGACCGTTCTGCGACTCATGCAAGCGGTCGCGGCGATGTGCGACGGAGAGGCAGAGCGCACGCTTCTCCTAGAGGCGCTAGCCCGCGCAGGCGGACGCCCTGCCGGCACGGTTGCTGCTCCGCAGGCGCGAGATCTTGTTGTGGAAGTGATGCAGCACCTGCACGACCTGCCTGTTGTGGTTTCCGCGGAACTGCTGAGGGGTTGCGTGGGTTCACATGGAAGTACGAGGGAGGAAGCCATGGGGGCAGCAGCGGGGGGTCGAGCACACATAGTTCACTGGTTTAATGCAGCGAAGGCAACAGCGAGGCAATGGTGGGAGTTGGTGCAGGAACGTGGACACGGAATGTGGTCGACACCCAACAAACGCCTTGGCGCCTGCTCCGCGAGCGTGTCCTCCTGCCTCACCGCTAGCGAGGTGTGGAGGCGTTTGTGCGACGCGATTCTCTCGCCCGCAGCCGATGACGTCTCCATACATCAGGCTCTCTCCGACGCGATGCATTCTGCGCCTGTGCGGCGGTGCAGGCAGAACTACCTGGCTGTCGCGTCACCTGCGTTTGCACACACAGCCACCTCTGATTCCCCCTTGCGAGCCGTTGTCGTTGACGTCACTGCCTCCTCACTCCAGCACACGTCCGTGGCGGACCTCGCTTGTGAGATTTGCGAGCAGCCGGCGGACGTGGTCCTCGCGCTATCCAATGATGTGCGACTGCAGCAGAAGCTGCATTTTCTCGCGTCACTGCACTTGACAGAGAGTGGCAGTCACCACTGCGTCACCGTATTACTTCCCGGCGACCCGGCCGAGGTGGCCGAGTGCGTGTCTCTGACGCGGTCGTGTGCCCGCTTAGCACCGCAGCAGCCATGCTACGAGGCGCATCCGTCCGAGCTGCACCCATGTCACCCGCGCTGGCTGCATCAGCTTATCGAGGTGAGCAACGCTCGTTCCTCTGCAGCCGTCCCAGGCAGCTCATCAACGCCCCATGATGCAGAACCTGCATCACTCGCTGAGCTTTACGTCGCGCACGCGTGGCGCCGCCCGTGTGTGACGACGCGTACAAGCAGTGTAGGGCTGGAGATGTCCGCTGCCGTGGCCTTTTCGTGGCAGCGGCTCCTCGCGACCGCCACAGGGGCAGCCCCGAAGAAGGTGCTTGTGGAGGAATTTCAGCGCACGCATCTGGCACCGCTCGTGCTGCTGCGCCCGCCCGCCAAGAACGACGGTGGTGACCACGCGGCGCAGGCGTGGTGGACCGAATATGGCGAGATATCGATAACACAAAAGGAGGCAGCAGCGTCGACCACCGTGCTGACGCTCATGAAAAGCATGAGTGCCGCTTGGCCGGTCCCCTCCTCGGCGTCTGGTCTCACGGCGCCTACCAATCGTAGCAGCAGCTGCGTTTTCGAGTGCGGCGTTGCGTTTCTCTTTGTGCTCGACGTGGCATGCCAAAGTTTGCTTCGTCGTGACATTGAATCACCGGATCAGCTCAACGTTCTCTCCATCGCGGCTCTCGGACTGGACAGCTCTGCTGGTGGTCTCGTGGAGGTGGCGGACCGCGTTGCTGGCGACGGTGTAGAGACACTTGTCTCTGCCATGGAAGAGACGGCGGCGGTACACGGCGTCCGCTTTGCCTCGCTCGCGCTGCTCCGCTGGATGGTGGATAATCGGCTTCTGCTTTATCAGCTGACCCCACACACGATTCACCGTTACACCACCTACTTGCAACACCGCGGCGTGTAGGGCGCGGGTGTGGCCTGGGCCCTGTCAGTTTGCAGTGATCGCAGTGCGCATTTTCGTGTGTGCGCGTGTGCGTGTGTTGCCGCTCTGACACCACGTTTGCCGTCAGAGCGCCACCTGCCACAGCTGCCGCGGGAGGGGGGAGGAAAGGATGTGTGATGCTCTTGTGCGCTTTCCGATCTTTGCGCCGCTGCCTGCGTGGTTGTTTGTCGTGTTCCTGTTAAGAACGGCTCCCAGGCGCAGTGGGGTGCTTCACATTGGCACTCGAGCACTTCGAATCGACTTTGGCAACTGCGACAGGGGGGGGGGCGGCATGCGGTGACGGAGCAGGAGTAGAGAGGAGCGACGAGGGGGAAGAGGAGGATGGGAACGTGCCATGCGGGAACGACGCGGCGACCAGAAGCGCAAAGCGCGCGCATGCGTGCAGATGTTCCGATTGTGCGGCGGTCTCATCCAGGACACACAGCCGATGCCTGTCCGCCCTCCCCATACCCCTCCGCTTGCATTCCTCGGCCTCTGCTCGGGAAGGCGTCCACGAAGGCGCCTTTGCTATGGCACCTTCTCCGCCGCGCCTATTCGTGATTTCTTCGTGGTGGTGTCGTTTGATGCTTACAACACTGAACTGCTCGACTATTCGTTCCCTCCCCCCTATCGCCGTTACCCACAGAATCCTTAGCTGCTTGCCGGCCGAGATCATCAGTGGACGTGGTGTGGGGACGACGTGTTGCTACACCGCAACAAAAAGAAGCGCCCCTCTTACTCGACCCCCCCCCCCACACACACACACGGACACACATATAGATATTCGAAGAAAACCTGGAGAACACCATGGTGCTGAACAAGTGGGCCGCGGTGACAAAAAGCGCCCCGCCGGCGGCAGGTTTGCGGCCACTGGCGCGCACGGTCTCGCCAAACCCGAAGCTGCGCCCGGCAGACTACAAAGTTCCCTACGTACTTCGCACCTTTATCAAGGACCGACACTCGAGTGAGATGCAGCACATCGAGAACCGAGGCATGTATCGCGAAGAGCTCGCGATCGAGCGGTCACGCTTTCCGCGCATGCAGAAGACACTGACGATTCAGACGGATGGTTCGCTGAACGAGCGCGAGTTCGAGTTTGCGGTGCCGCCGGTAGTTATGCTCTTTCAGGATCGCCTCTCTGCCCATCGGCAGCGCCAGGTTGCTCTGGCCAAAATTGGCAAGCTGAAGCGTGCCAAAAGCTGGGAGATGGCGGTTCGAGGCAAGGAGTCCCTGAACCCTGTGTGCAACGCGCTCGTGTTTCCGTATTGTGTCCCCAAGAAGATGCTGGTGCGGCCGCGCACCGTAGACCCACTAAGCGCCAAGAGTATGGCCGATAACCGCAAAAGTCGTGACGACTCGTCGTGAATCGGTGACCGCAGGCACGGGCATACGTGTTGGGCTTGCCTATCCATGGTGTATGCATCGCGTTGTCCCAGCCTGAAGGCGTGTGTTTCAGCAAGAGGATGAAGGGGAAAAAGACAGAAAAAAGCGCACAGTTGGGCAGACTGGACCACGTGAAGGAGTCCGACCATTAGTGGCAACGGTGGGTTGCTGCTGTTGCTGCTTCAGCTGCTTCTGCCTATGCGCCGCTTCCTCGTCCTTGTGGAGTGCCGCTGCTTGCGCCTTGACGGGTTCGCCGGGCTCTCCGCCCAGCGCACGCGTACATACAGTGCCACCTTTCCCACCACTAAACAGCGACGGACATACGCACGTTCTTCCTCGTTGCCGCTCCTTGACTCGTTCGCTTCATATTTTTCTTTGCTTTGGTGCTTGCATGCCGTCGATCCGCATCCATGGAACGTCACCCCAACAACTGCACGGTGCGTATCTCACGCTTCTCTAGCATCTTAGCGCTGCTCCAGCTACCTTCGCCCTTCCTCTCTCTCCCACTTCCCCTCCCCACTTCATACCACTCACCTCTGCATGTGAACTTTCCAGTCTCTTCGCCAACAGGAGGTTCGCTAACCGACCGCTTAGGAATCTCTCTGTATCTCGTGTTGCACTCCTTCTCATTCCGCCGTGACGTTTTCTTCGGTCTTCTCGGCAGTGATTTGCCTCGACCTTTTCTCTGCGGTCTCTCTCTCTCCCTCAGCGCTGTTTCTTTGCTTCCGTTCTTTTTGTTGGATGGCACCTTGAGGTGCCCACCAGCGACGGCTCTGTGCTCTCCGTGTCTGCTCCGAGTCGCATCTATTCTATTCCTTGTTTCCTTCCTTTTTTGTTTTTCTTGGAGGCGTGCGCCCTTTGCACTGTCGAAGCCTGCATGTGCGTGGTTCATGCACTGACTTTCACCCAAACCGTGTGCGTGATGTCCACCGACCCCAACTCGTTCGAGGCGATCAGGCCGAAACTGACGGCACAGACGCTGC
Organism: Leishmania donovani; assembly: GCF_000227135.1. Classification (NCBI taxonomy): domain Eukaryota; phylum Euglenozoa; class Kinetoplastea; order Trypanosomatida; family Trypanosomatidae; genus Leishmania; species Leishmania donovani. Next base: position 2,402,703 of record NC_018263.1, on the reverse strand, counting down.
AGGATATCGAGGGACTCGACCCTCAAAAGTACGGCTTCGGTCGCGAGGAGTGCTGTGGCCCGATCCCGGCCAAGATTATCGGCAGCATGAGTCTGCGGGAGCACATCTTTCTGAACACCCGTATGCCTGCAAGGGAGTGGGACAAACGCACCGAGAATGTACCGGGCTTTAAGGAGCTGAGCCATCACATCAAGCATAAGTTACCGGATGCGAGCTTTACCGTGTCGCACCGTGATCAGGACACGGAAGACTCGATTCTACACTGTAAAGTGGACGACAAAAAGGCGGTCATCATCACACAATACAGCGGCGTCTCGGTGCCGTATGAGCTGCCGTGGGAGGTAAAGGGCACACTGGCCGTCGACCGCTCGGGCGAGTACTTCATTTTCGTCTGCTCTCACTTCACACGCGATGCGCGCTGCGGCTACTGCGGCTCCGTCTTAATCGACCTCTTCCGTCATGCTCTCCTCGAGAAAATGGGCGCCGGTGGCGCAGAGCGGGTGACGGTGTACTCGTGCTCGCACATGGGTGGCCATATCTACGCGGGCAATGTGATCATTTACAGCCGCCACGGTGGCATTTGCTACGGTCTCTTCAAGCCGGAGGATGTGCTGCCCGTAGTGGACGCCATAGCGGAGGATAAGGGCGCCATACCCGAGTCACTCAAGAACCGCATTCGTGGGCAAATGGGGTCTGACGCATCGTAAGCAACGATCGGCGTGGGGAGGCAAGGGGGACAAAGAGGGATAGGACAGGGTGGAAGGCATGCATACCCGTGTGAAAGGGACGCAACACTGGTGAAACGGCCGGTGCGACACCGTGCTTTTCGTGTTGGTTTCCCTCAGTGCCGAACGCACCTCTACAAGATATGCCCCTGCGTGTGCGTTGTGTGCGTGTAGCCAGATGGTGAGACTTGCTGTGCGCATGGGGCACGGCCCCTTAAACCTCGGCAGCTCGTTGGACCCTGTATTCCACCATCACAGCTGATGCAGTTTCCACTGCCCCGATTCCTCCTCGTCCTATTTCTCAGCCGTGCTCCTCTTGCATGCCCACCTGCCATGCTTCCATGCTAGCGTTACCCCTCGCGGTCGTCCTTGCAGGTGGCATTGGACGTTATGCGCCACCATCTGCTCTGGCACTGTGTGTGTGTGCGTGGGTGGTGGTGGTGGGTGTCGGTGGGCCCTGTCTCTTCTCCGTTCTCCTGTTCGCCCGTTCTCTGCTTTCCACCCCGTGTCGCTCTGTCTTACATTTTTCATCGGTACATGTGTTCGTGCGTGCGCGCGCGTGCTTGTGCGTCTGTGCGTCAGAGGTGTTCGGTGTATACCTCACTCATTTTCATTCCCTGCACATGACGCCATCCGAAACGCTTATCGTCTCAGACCCTCATGTTCATTTCTGTCTCCGTAGTCCCCTTCTCTCACTCCGTCTACACTCTTACAAAGGAACGCTGCTCCGGTGTGGCCGTTTATCCCTCTGTGCGTGTGTGTGTTTGCCGTCTGCGCCCTCCCTCCATCCGCCTGTGAAGTATCTCTCTCCATGCGTGCGTGTTTTCTCTCCCTTTCTCCTGACCAGTGCCACCCCCTCCCCTCCCCAGCTACCCCACCCCACCCGCCACGGCCAGCAGCACCACTGATCCCTGATCCTCCTCCACAGTCGCTGCACACCCTCCCTCACCTCTGACGTCGGCGCCACCGGAGAGGATGCGGCCCATCAAAAGAGCGGCACGCATTTTTTGCTTTATGTTTTTGCGAGCGCATCTGCTGCACCGTAGAAGTAGTCGGTGTGCCTGATCCGTGGAAGGGGTAAGGAGAAGAGTGTCTATATTCGGCACACGCCCGAATCCAAGCCCGCACAGGCGAGTGGAAAGGTGCGCGCGAGAGAGGCCGCCGTTGCGGCTGCTTGCGACTCGCTGGGCTTCTGCTTATTTGTGCGTGTGTATGTCTGTGAGCGATGGTGATGGAGCCCGATGTCGCCTTTTCATGCCCCCCTCCTCTTGTCTCCAACGAGCACACGGTCCAACGTGAAGAAAGAAACAAGTGGTAACGGCCGCCGTACTTTAAAGAGGCAGTTGGAGGGGCTGATGTGCCTTAGTGTCTAAAGCGGTCTGCACAGCTGATTCTCTCTCGGTGTTGTGGTTCACAGCTCGGCTGTGGTGCACTGCTCAATACACCGGATATAACGCTGAGGTGCAAGCACATCCTCGTCGTGCATGAGAGGCGTGTCCGCACAAAATACCACCACGTGTAAAGAGGACAGGGGAGAAAAAAACGAAGGCACGCACGCATTCGCAGAGAAGCAGCAGGAAGCAAACAGACGTGGGGGGGGGGGCACTGCGACACTCCTTTTGTGCGTCCTGGAATGCGGCAATGGTGGGTCTAAACACGCAGAATAGCCGCGTGCGTGACCGTAACCATAGAAGTTGAGCGCGGATGTGGAGGGGATGCAGGGCGCCGTGGCGTGATGCGCTTCTTTCTCTCTACCGCTCAGGAACAGCGAGGAGAAATTCGCCACCTTCCCCTTAAGTCGCACAGACGGTGTTTTCCTTCCCCGCAACTTGCCGCCGCTGCCGCCCTCCCCTTGCCCTCATCTTCTGCTCTCTTCTCCCCCTTTTTTCACATCACGCACACACATTACACACCATATCCTTTTTTTTTTTTCTCAGGAGAGAGGGGAGGTGACTGCCGTGGCACCCGCCTCTTTCTTTACCGGTGCAGCCTTCCTGCTTTCTCCCTTGCCGTTTCGCGTCGGATCAGGGCAGCGACACTTCTCTTGTGGTCTAATCTGCATTTCTCTGCTTGGTGCTCTGTTGTGTTCCGCGCCTCTTCCTCAGTTCTTACAGGCATCACGGAGAGTTCGCGGTTGCGCGTGCACGTCGCACGGTGCTCTTTTCTTTAGCGCCGTTGAACACAGGCTGCCGGCTCACCTTTTGCTCGGCGCGGGCATCCGCCGACGTGATACCAGTGCTTCCTTTGTTTCCTTTGGTGTTTGCTGCCCGTTTTCTTTTTTTTGCTGCTCTAGATTCACCGGCAATGGCGCAGCCGTGCAATAGCCTGTCCGAGTTCCCCTACGCGGAGGCGGCCAAATCGCTAGCGAAGCGCGCCTCACTCACTAGCCAAGGTGTGCCTCCGCCGTGGACTAAGTCAATAACGGATTCGACAACAGTCTGCACAGAGGACAAAGTGTTTGTCATCGGCGGGATCGATACACGCACGCAGCGCATCGTGCCGTACGCACGCGTATGGGATGCCGTGGCGCACGTCTGGGCGCGATTGCCCGACGCCCCGGTCAGGGTTGCCCATGCAAGCGCCGCTGCGGTGCCTGCCGAGGGGTCCATCATCTTGTTTGGCGGGTGGGACGGCACGAAGTGCAACGCAGAGCTGTGGCATCTCCACCCTCGGCGCCACGACGGCGCCACGACAGGTGCGGATAGGGTGTCCCCGCCAAGCCTCGGAGTGAGCGGAGGAGGATATCCCTCCCCCACTCCTACAACTGCACGGGGACGGGCGTCAAAAAGCGATGATGAGGCTGCGCTTCATTGGGATCGACTGGAGACCGACACGCGTGTCTCTGCGCGACCGGTGGGGCGATACGGACACGCGCTTGCTTTTGGAGTTTCCGCTCCTGCGGAACGGTCGCAGACTAACTCACCATCATCGCCGGCTGCGGAGTCGCTTCAGCCATCTAATAAGGCGATGGGGCCTGCCGCTGCGGCGACCATGTTTTCTGGTGCGCCAACGCCGACAACTCTGGAGCCGGTTTTGTATCTCTTTGGTGGCAATAACACCACTTCGCGGCTGAATGACGTGTGGCGGCTCTGGCTCACGCCGTCCATCCAGCAACGCGTCGCGCACTGGGAGCGGCTGAAGGTGACCCCTGGCGTCTGCCCGTGTCCGCGTGAAGATGCCGTCCTAGCATTCGACATGACTGGGCAGTGCCTTTGGCTGTATGGCGGCAGCAGCGCTACTGGCGTCCTCGACGATTTGTGGTGCCTTTCCTTGGTCGGCGACTCATCAGTAAGCGGGCTGACATGGACGCCTGTCTATCCACTGGGCGGACACCGACTCGCACCAGCCCAGTGGAACCTTTCTAAAAAGTGTATGCCGGCCGCCGCGGTGGTGGAGGGCGGAAGTCTTTACGTGCTATTTAACGAGGCACCAAAGTCGTCGAAGTGCCTCCACGCAAACGGCCGAGAGCCGCTCTACCGTTTCTGTTTGACAACGCATCACTGGCTCTCTTGCTCCCTGTCCGAGGAGGAAGTGGCCTCGAGTCGGCCCTCCTCCTCCCTGCGAACATCGCTTCCTGTTGCGCAACAGGCAAGCTCATTCCGCGCTGTCGCATCGTGCGCGTGCAATCGCTTTCTCTTCTGGCTGATGGACTCCACGGGTGACGAACCCTCCGACACGCAGAGCAAGCCGGCAGTGGTCCAGGTTCAGCTCAACCTCCTCGACACAAAGCCAACGAAGCGGCGTGCGGAGCGCAGTCGATAGTTGCGCAGGGGAGAGCTGCTGCCGACACAGGTGTTGGCAGGTCTCTCACCTACCCATGTCGTCGTTCGTTTGTTTTTGCTTTGGGTGCGCGGTTTCGTTACGGCCACTACTCCTTGCTACTCCATATCGTTCAGTACGCGTTTGGTTGGTTGGCGTATCCCTGCCTCCCATCCTCCCCCCCCCCGAAACAGCATCTTTTGGCACGAGCTCACCCCTTCGTTTTTTTTTCACTCCTTGTCCTCGCGTAGCGGTCCGCCGCCTTCTCCCCTTTTTTTGTTCGCTGTAGTCCACATGCTTCTGCTTTCTTTTTCTCTGTTGCTGCTGAATGGAACACACATACTCACCGTCGATGTAAGGTGACGCTATCGCACGTTCTCCCCCCCTTCCCTTACCCCTCACCCCCCCCCCCGAGTCTCTCTGTCTCTCGTGTTTTTTTTTGTTTTGCATTTTCCTTTCCTTTCGTCCCGAGTTTGATGTTTTCTCTTCGCTCCCTCCCCTTTCCGCTTGTCTCTACTGCCTCTCCTCCGTGTCTCTGGACCTCTCAAGGACGTGCCCCACCCCCACCCCTTTCGCTGCACGCACCGTGTTGTGTCTCTCTCTTTCGTGTCGGGAAGATCCGCCACATCACACACACACACGCAGAAAAAAAATATCGCCCAACTGTGGAAGGAGGGGGGGGAGCGCACGCTTACTTCTCGTTGCCCGCTTCCTCCCTCGCAAAGAGTGCACGAAACGGACAAGGTCGGAGACACCATGGAACCTGAGCCTCTTAAAAGGGGAGAGCAGAAACAATGGCGACGTGAGGACTCGATTTTGAGCTCAGTGCTTTTCTTCTTTCGGTGGAGGGGGAGGGAGGTCTCCGCTATCTCTCTCTGTCGATGTTGCTGCTGTCGTGCCGTATCCTTTGTTTGGTTATACTGATTACCCCATCTTCGTTTTGCCTCTCCTTCTTCGTCGCTTCTACTAGTATTGCTTTACTTTCTACACCCTTTATTTCTGCCCTCCTTCTCTCTCCCTACCACCTCTCACTCCGTTTGCCCACTCGCCCGTCACGGCGTTTCGATCGGGCTTCCTCACCCGGTCTGTTTTTTTTTTCTTGTGGTGGTGTTTGTGTGGCGCAGGCTGCCTGCGTGCTGACGTGCAGCTTCGGCCCCACCCCTTCTTCCTCCTTTTACTACCTTTTTTCTCATGCAGCGTGCTGAAGTACTCCTTCTTCCTACGGTATCTCAACTTGTATTTTGTGCGCCTTCGACGCGCCCCTTCCCCGCTCCCCTAAAAAAAAGGAAAAGGGCACTGCCAGAGGATGCAACAAAAACAAAGAAAAACAGAGGAAGGGGAAGAGGGCTGAAAGTGCAACGACGAGACTCGGGGGAGGGAGAGAGGGTCTTGGTCTGTAGCCTGATTGCAATGCTGTCCTCTGCGGTGTTGTTTTGTTTTGGTTTTGGGAAGTATCCTGTGTTTCAGTGTGGTTGAGATATCGGTCCTTGCGGTGGCGTGGCACAGCGTCCGCGCGTGTATGCATGCAAGTGTGTGGGTGTGTTAGTTTTATGAACGCAGCGAGATGGACCAACTGCGTATTTCTGCTGCAACGTGGAATGGGTGGAAGTAACCAAGCAGAATGCCAAGGAAATCGCTTTAACGGAAGGCGCAGGTGCGCGGTCCACCAATGCCTCTGCCCCTCGTTTTATTTTGCTTGCCTTGCAGGGAAGGACATTACCTGCATGGGGGGCTCAGTGTCGAGGCGCATATCGGTGCTCGTTTGAGGCTCACTGCCCTGCCACCAATGCGCTACATCTGCGGTCTTGCTGGCAGTGGTGGCCCCTCCGCTGCGCTTATCTGTAGCCGAGTGGTCTTTCTTCACGAAGACCACGCGCGCGCACCCATCGGCGTGCTCATGTACGCACACACGCGCCACGTTTGCGTATGTGGATCCTCTGGCCCCTTGTAATCATTCTCATCTTTATCCTTCGCCTGTTTGTGGGCCTGCCTGTCTACCCCGTGCGCCACTCGTGGGCTGCTCCACCGCGTTGCGAACCCAGTCCGTTCCGCATACCGCAAAAACGTCGGAGTGTTGTTCCTTTTCCTTTTCTGCAAACTCTCTCTCTTGGACTCCCGCATAGAGCTCTGGCCGAAGGCACACAGCTGCAGCATGAGCGAGGGTCCACGAAAACGCGTGGCGGGAGCTCAGCTGTCCCGCGACGACGACGGGGAGGGGCGCGCCGATGATGAATTTGTGACAACCCCGCAGGTCGCCGATGAGTCGGAGATGGCGAACCGCCGTGTCGTCCGAGTGCGCCGCCCTGATGGGGCTACATCGTCAGCGAATGCCTTTGCACGAGGTCCTTCCCTGTTCAAGGACGTGTCGCTCGGAAGTGATAAGGAGCCGCCAGTGTTCAAGATGCCGTTTGGCGCCGGTGATGCGAGCAAGGGCACGGCGGCTGCGTTTTCGTTTGCAGCGCCAGCGTCATCCTCGAGCAAGTCGTCGTCATCCTTTGGGCTTCCCCCTACCACTAAGCCTAGTGGATTCAGTTTCGGCGGCAGCACTGCAAGCCCTGCAACGACGGGGACTTCAACGACGCCCAAAACCCCCTTCTCTTTCGGCGGATTGCCAACCGACGGCAGCAGCGCAACAACCGGAACCACTAGCAGCTTTTCTTTGGGTACCAATTCTGCTCCTTCAGTAACAGCGAGCACGCCGGCGGGTGGCTTTAGTTTCGGCTTTGCCCCCGCCAAGTCTTCGGCCACCGCCCCGACCGATGAGGCCCCAGCGAAGGAACCAGCGCCGGCGACGGCGACGGCGCTGCCGAAGGCCCCTGTCTTTGGTGCCGGCTCGTTTAACTTTGGCTCGGCGGTGAACAGCTTCGTTGAGGCTCGCAAGAAGATGCAGGAGGAGAAGGGCCCAGAATCGGAGGCCGACGGCGAGGGCGAGGACAAGGGCGGTGACGCACCGAAGGACGACGCTGACGGCACCGGCTTTGGTAGCGAAGTCGTCGAGCAGTCGGCGCGCGACGTTTTGGCCACGGCGCCATCAAAGCTCTACTTGTTCGAGAAGGGCGAGGGCGACACGCCGGGCCGCTGGGCGGAGCGGGGTGCCGGGGAGGCGAAGCTCATTGCCGAGAAGAAAGCGGAGGCTGGGGTTCATGTTCACCGACTTCTGGTGCGCGGCGGCTACGCCCTTAACGCGACCGTCGGCAAGAACCTCTTCACGCTTTCCAAGACAGAGGCGAAGCATCTTATTTTAGCTGTCGCCACCAGCGAAGGCCCACACACGTACCTTCTCAAGTTCACCGGCCCCAACGCCGAGGTGAATACGACGAAATTCTCGGAGGCAATCAAGAAGATTATGCAGGACGCGGAGAAGGCCGCGTGAGATGTCGCTGCTGCGGACTGGCTTCTGCTCTCTTCCTCTTACGCGCTGTTCGCCGCGCTCGTTACTGAGTGCCGTTGTCGCGTGCACTGCGTTTGTGTCGGTGGAGTCGTAAAGTGACGCACAGTGGCATGTGGTCGTGAGCTTGTCCTTGTGCGTAGCTGTCACTAACAAAGAAGCCTACTTCCCCTTTTTAGAAAACGAAAAAGAACACGACACTGAATACCTTAGGCGTCCTGTTGCTGTCGCACGCGACTAGGAGTGCGCAGCGCGTCGCTTTTGCCAGAGAGTTACTTAAGCGTTTGCACTTGCACGGATAACAAGAAGAAAAGAACACACACCCAAAAGGAAGAAAACGCACTTCACGGAAGAGGGGGCGTGATAGTTTCGCCGTGCGTCTTGTGCGAGTGCATATTGTTCGGCGCGCCTCCCCCCTCCTCCTCCCTCCCCCAGCTGTGCCGTCTAACTCGCTTAATTCATCTGTATGCTCTACCCCCTTCCCCCCTCCTCTCTCTCTCGCGCGCGCGTGTACGTTCGCGTTCTGGTTGCCCACCTTTGCGGCGATGCCGCCGTCTACGCTCATCTCTCGCTGCGAAACCGCTTTCCTTTTTTTTTTTGCTTCTTTGTGTGCTTTAGGTGTGCGTACACGGCCGCTGTCCGACAGCCATCATCGAATGCCCGCATGAATTAGTTGTGATGCTAGCGCTGGTGTTTGCGGCTGATTCTCCGTGAAGCAAGGATACCGTACACACAGACACACACACAAACACACACACACACACCGCTTCTTATCTAGTTCTCTGCTCTCAACTCACTCCCCTTCTTTTTGCTGACGGGATACCGCAGAGGAAGTGACTGATCGACCTGCGCCATCACCGAAGCTCTCTCTTTGCCGCTTTTTTTCATTGCCTGTCTGTAGTGCACCCGCTGGTTTTCTTCCTCGCTGCCACTGCTTAGCCTTTTTTCATTTGTCCTTCGCGTTTGTGTGCCCGGGTGCGTTGTTGACGGACGAGCACTAGCTCTCACGATCGCCTACCCGCTGCTCTATTTTGCTCCAGTTTGTGCTGCGGTCACTCAACCCTTGTCTCTCTCTCTCTCTCCGCCTTACTATCGTGTTCATAGGCGGACACACAAGCCTGTGTGCGCGCCCTTCTCTCGCTGCTAGTAGTCATCTACACTGCATCGCGGCAAAAAACTGGGCCGTGCGCCTCGAGGTCGTGGTGCCGATTGAAGGCGGGGAACGACATAAAAACAAAGGCGGCTTCCTCTCCATACGCACCCACCGCATCGAGCTTATGCTTGCCGCCTCCGGCCTCCGCGCCGACCGGCCTGACTTGGCCGAACCGACCAGCTTCTTTGCGGCTTTGCAGATTCTTCGGTCCGAAGACCCGTACTATTTGAGCATTACACACCCTTCCACCGAACAAGTCGACTACTTGAATGGAGTTATCAAGTGTTTGCGTCTGCAGCTGGATGGTGGGGTAGATGAAGCGACGGGTGACAAGACTGCGTACGAGCTCGCCGTCGCGCTTCTGTGGCACTCCGACACGTTGCTCATCGAGGAAGGCGTGCAGCTGATGGAGTACTTGCTGAAGGAGCGCTGGGCCCAGTACTGGTCCACGGCGATCCGCAGTCGACCCAGCGCTGCGGTTGGCGACGACCAGGACGAACATGACGAGGCTGTTCGCAGCCAGGTGGCGAAGAGCGTGCCAGACGAGGACGACCGCGTCGATGACGAATGGGTGGACATCTTCGGCAGCCCAGCTGAGGGTCAATGTGCGAACCGCAGTTGTAATGCAGCAGTCGCGCATCCCTGTTCTGCTCATCGCACGGGTAACACAATGGCCAAGAGGGCCGTAGACTCTGGAACGCAGGCGATCTTGCGTGGCTCCGCTGTCCAGTTCGCCACGGCCCCGCCGCCGCCAGAGAGCGAATGCGGGTCGGTGCCGCCATCGCTGGTGCGTGACCGCGGACCGTCCGCCGCTCTCACGGAAGGCGACTCTGGCACGACAGTCGGCTCATCCTGCGCATACTCCACTGGTGCTTCTGTGATGGCCATCACACAGGACATGCAGAAGTCGTTGAATTCGTTCCGCACAGGTCCGGGCACGGCAATGCCAAGCACTGACAAACACGCGCTGAGTTCTACGGACGCGCATTCGCATTACGAGCGTCTGGCGAAGTGCTACTACAACCTCGCCGTCGGCTACACCAAGATCCGCAAGAACGAAAAGGCTCTCTTCTATATTAGCAACATGCTTCGGCTCAGCCCCCGCAGCGAGGAGGGGCTGATGCTGCGGCGTCTCCTGTGCGCGCGCCTGTACGTGCGACAAATCTTTATTTTCTCTGTCCCGCTGCTTGCTTTAGGCTTGCTCTTTCTGTAGGGTGGGCGGTGGTGACGTGGTGGCGGCATGAAAGTTGTTGAAGGAACATGGTGAGAAAGAGCGACGAGCCAGGGCTGCGATGCACTGGCACAGCAGTGGAGCGACTCGCCAAGGTGCATGGGAGTGTGGGGCAGGGATCGCGCTTGGTGGTGCCCTGGCGCTAGCACGTGTGTGTGTATGTGTCTGCCTTTCTGTGTGTTCGTGGCTTCGCGCATACGTGTGCTTCGCATCACGAACCGCCATCTCGCTGCTTCAACCTCCCACTCTCCTCGGTCGCTTCTTGAATACCTTTTGCTTTTCTACCCATCTTGTTGCATCCATTATTGGCAATGTTCTTTGGCGGCGTGGGAGAGGGGGCGCTCTTGATGCATCGCTTGATGTGTTCGCTCCCGTTTCTCGTTTTGTTGTTGTCTTCTTTCAGCCGGCGCTTGCTGTTGATTCCTGCATCTCGTCTGAATTCTCGCCATGGTGTCGCAGATCGTCATGCGTCTTGGTTTTTCCTTCTTAGCTTGCTTGCTTGCTGTCAAGAATCTCTTCATTCCCTGCCATCTTTTGCGCCCTTTTCAGGCTACAGCTCGTCCTAAAATAAAACGACGGCAGCAGCGACACGCCTCGTGGAACTCCCTCCCGCGCCATTTCTGTGTGCTGTCTGTGTCACCCTGCGCTGGTCATTGACTGTTGCATCGGTGGCTTCTCTTTTCTTTCCACCTGTGTGACCCAGTGGGAAGAGGAGAAGGATTCGGCCGTTCACGTTGAGATGCTCGCCTCGGTGCGCGCTTGTCGTGTGGGGGGCACGTAGCGCAACACTGCCCGTGCGCTTGTCTTCACGCCGTGTACTCGCTGCCGTTGGGTACACACGTGCACACACTCATCGCATGTTGTCCTTGTGCTCTCCTTGCACGTCCATCTTCTGTTAGTCTATCAACGCCCAGAAAACTGACGCCGCTCAGCCACTGAGGGGTAAGCATGCCGAGAAAGAGGGAGCGGGTGAGCAAAGAACGAACTACAGCGCATCCGCGAACGCGCAGGTGCTCGACTTGATGGGCACTCCTTCGCTACCAACCTCTTCTCTATCGTTGCACCTTCTAGTACTTGTTGCCACTCCGCGTTGCGTAGCTCAGCTGCTCCATACCACGCACACGATCCCCAAAGAAGCACACGCACACGTGGGAGGGGGATCTGTTAGGTGCGGACACGATGCTGCGAGCGTCCACACCACTGCTGCGTCTAACCGGCTTCTCCTTAGTCCTCAATGGCCGCTCTTCGCTACGCCGTGGCGTAGTGGCGACACCACAGTACCCAGTGAACCTTAGCGTTCTTGCGACGGGCACCGCGGCAGTCTCGCCTTTTCGTGCACCACTGGCGTTGTGCGTACGGCGCAGTAGCACTACAGCGCGAACAAGGCAGTGGCGCACATCGAAGATCGCGCGCTCATGGCGGGAAAGGCCGGCCTCGTCTTCCTCGGTTGCGGTGAAGCGCCAGAAGGCGTCGAGGCGTAGAGGGGTTCCGAAATCCAGGGGGCAATCAAGAGCCATCGGCGTGAAGGCTCGCAAGAAGGCTCGCGGAAGTCTGCGGAAGAAGCGCCTCAGCGCCCACCAGCGACAAGCAATGAAGTACAACAAACGTGTCGAAGCCATTGCTCGCCTCTGGAAGGAGCAGCAGCAGCCGCAAAAACAAAGCACTAGCAAGAGGCTTGAGAAGTCCCTCTCGTCACGGCTCAAGTAGTTGAAAATGGACAGCATGACCACAAACAGCTCTTCATCACACACTCTCTTTGTGCGTGTGTCTCCTTGTGTGTGTGTGCGCGCGCGCTACGCTCTCGAATCAGCGCCTTTCACACCACTGCACGCGACTTAGCCTCTTGGTGCAGCGTCACCGCTCCATCTAAGTTGTCCCCTTGTTGTGTAGCTGCTCATGAGGCTTGTACGCCTTGCTGTGTCCCTGTATAATTACCTTTGCCCAATATTTTTTTCTGGTGTGTCTGTGTGCGCGCGCGTGTGCCTTTGCACTGGCTGGGGCGCACATTCGTGTCGCTAGGCGGGATTTCGCCCCTCACTTCTTTCTCGTTGCCTCGCTTCAGCGCTTTTCGGTGACTAGGGATCTTTGGTGTGTGCTCTTGCATGAACCGTCCTTGGGCACGGCGTCGCTTTACCAACCCGGTCACGGGCAAGCGCCCCCTCCTCTCTTCTGCTCCCTTGGCGCACAGCTCTTCCCCCCTCAACGGGTCGTCATGCTGTGTATGTGGGGCGAGCACAACAGATGGCAGTCGGAGCGCACGGGAGGAGGAAGAGGTGGGTGGAGCACATCGCCCCTTCGAGGAGTTGCGCAGTCTCGCACACGTTTCTTTTCTTCTCACATCGTGCGCCCTGCATACGCGACGCTCACATTGGGCAACCACGACTGTGCTATCGTCTTGTTCTCGCCTGCCTGCTCTTTTTCTGCTCTTCGTTTGGCAGAGTACAAGTCGCAGCACCCACTCCAACAACAGCACAACATGATCAAAAAAGAAAACAACAGAAAATGAATACGCGCATGCAAGCGCACTGCTGCCTGGTAACAAACCTCTATGCCAGAAACGTTTGGGGTCATGGAAGTGGTGAGGGCTGCCCATGTATCACACCCAGTCACTGTTCGCTTTTCTGTGTGCAGGTACGTCCTTCTACCACCGCTCTGTCTTCGCTTTTTTTGACAAAAGGAGGTGTTGCCTTTGCAGTACACACGCACGCCTGAAACGCGCGAAGCCATCCGTTGCTCCTCCTCTCTCTGCGGCCGCTGCGGTGTTCATGACTGCGCTACCCCTCCCCCCCTTCGTGTGTGCCTTCATCAAAATGATTTTCTCACCCCGCTGTTCTCCCCCACCCGCGTACTCTTCTGTATACACATTCTTGATGACACACTGACCCTTTTCTTCTTGCGTCTTCACACCCTCATTCGACGTACTTCACGCAACAGTGAAATGCTGTTCTCAACGAAATGCGCAACTGAATCGCAACACCACCTAGCCGTTGCTCTCCTCCTCTCGACTTCTTTCCATCGCCGTTCTCGATCCCCTTCCTTCCACCACACACACACGATTCGATCACGCATTTTTCGTCTCCTCCTCCCCACCAAGGAAAGAGCGCAAGTCTGGGGGACACTGCTGCTGTCCCGGAGCGGCGAGAGTTTGTGCGCCGTTGTGACCGCCTTCTCCCTTTCCATTTCCCATTGGACCCCCCTCGCGTGTCGCGCGTTTAGTGACGTCTCTTTTTCTTGTATTTGTCTCCTCTCTCCTCGTATTTATTAGCGCCTGTCGTGGAACTTGTGTGCGTGTGTATACAGACGGGCAGCACTTCGCCTTCTTGTTGCTGCTCATCTTCTGGCCTCGGCGGTCTCTCCGCCTGCATCAGTACACCACCCACGGTCTTTCTATTCCACACACCTACGCATTGCCCTCTGCTGTACCTTGCCCCTCCGTGACCAGTATCTGTCATTGCCAATTCTTGTTCGGTCCTCACACTTCTTGTACCTCCCTTCCTTTGCGGAGACGGTGCGGCTGTCTTCAGCGCAGTGTTCTTCCCGTGGCTTCCGCCGACTGCCCTCCTGTGTAACCGGAACCGATTCTCTCAAATCCTCCCCGTCACTTAGATGATAAAAGCACTCGGGTTATACATGAATGCATGACTGAGCTGCGACTGTCGCATGACGCCACCCACGAAGCCCCGAGGGCCAACCTCTGGCGAGTATTCACCCCCTTCGATGGGCCGCGCACACTCAACATGGTAGGAGGCACAGCGGGAGGCATCGGTGGCGGGGCTGCGCGACAGCCACCTACGCCAATCTCTCGAAGACCGTCGCACAGCGCCTCGGTCGAACGCACCGTATCATTATCACCGGTCCTCAGCAGCGACACTGCTTCGAGTTCTCTTGATGTACCCCCCATCGAGTCCTTTGCTGGTGCCGAAATGTCGGTGCCGTTGCCGCTCCGGGGCGACGCGTCTGCCTCACACTCCGTGCAGGGCCGCGGTGAGGTGCAGAGCATTGCCAGCGTCTCGTCGGAGTGGCGCACCTCCTTGGATTTTGCACAGCAGCTGGACATAAAGGCAGAGAAGGAGCTGCATGCGCTGTGGTCAGCGCTGTGGGCCGCAACTCACAGCGAGGCCGCGCTGCAGACCGCCTTGGAGAGTAGGCGGACGTCGTGGAACCCTTATCGGCCCGTCCGTGGCGGGCCAGAGGTGAAGGCGGAGGTTCTGCACAGCGAGGTGGTAGAGTTTCAGGCTATGGTGCCGACCGACAGCTTGTACCTCCGCGGCGTCGCCGCGCAGCTACCCACCTCGTCTCCTGCAGGCTCCGTTTCGCTGCGGGACTCGATTTCCAGAATCAGCAACTCATGGGTGTCGCCTCTGTCTCCACACTGCACTGGGGGGCAACGAAACGCAGCGAAGAGCAAGGCAGATGCGGAGGAGGAAGTGCTGGTGATGGACGGGCCTTCTGCTGTGGCCTTCCGGTCACCGTCTACGCCGGTCACCTCGCTCGCTCGCGGATCTTCCTGGTGGGCGGTGCGCCGTGCAGAGAGCGAGGCGGCGCTCTTTCACTACATGTGGGAAGCTGTCGTCGTTCCGTACTACGCATCCATGCCTGCTGCCTTCTTTTCGGCTGCCTTGCCCGGCGACGGGGCAGCGACGCAGACCAGCGGCTCCTTGATGTCTTTCGCCCCTCGCCGCGAGGAGCGGGAAGAGAGGGAGGCGAGCGGCGTGGTCACCGCCTTCGGTGGGGCCCGAGAAAAGGTGCGAAAGTGGAGCTTTGAGGCATGCCGCCGCTCGTCCTCTCCCTCGTCAGCGAACGCGTCGCCGCTGCAGAAGTGCGACCCTTCCAGTGTCGGCGAGGCACGGTTTTCAGCGTTGGCGACAGTGCGTCCGCAGCGCCCGGGCAGCGGTGGAGCTTCTCACGTCATGGCATCGCGAGACCTCGACATCGTCTCGGAAGACTCACTCGAGGTCGAGGTTCTGGAGGAAAACAAGGGCAGCAGCCATGTATCGCCCACGCACGCCGCATCGCCGCTGGGGAGGGGAGACGATCGCAGCGCTGCGACTCCCGACCCGGCGGCCGCCCCTGCCGAGCGCAGCGGCCAACGCAAACAGCGTCCCTCAACAGCCTACTTGCATGTCCTCACCACCGCACCGCTGGACGTCGGGGCGACCGATAAGCTGCCACAAGGATCGACCCATGCCTCGACTTCAACGACGCAGCAGCGTGCCGCGTCTGCTTTCTCGGATAGTGTGCAGGTCGCTGGCGCATCGTCTGCGCCTCGCAGTGGCGCTGCTGCTTCTGCCTCGACGAGAGGCGGGCTGTTTGGAAAGGCGTCAAGCCGGAGAGAGGTCCCACTCTTCCACATCACCGCGAAAGCTGCAGGGAATGCGCCGAAAACCTCGTCGTCGTCACCGCTGCCCGTGGCGGCGCAACCATCGCCTTCCCGAGTACAACCACAAGCCGCTGAGGGGAAGCGTGCAGCCTCGCCTGTGGCGGTTGTGGCGGCCGCGAAGGACCACAAGCCGCCACAGCGGGTCCACGCAGCCTCGGGGGCGAGCAGGGCGCGAGGTGGCCGCGCGACCGCAAGCGCCGCACGAGGAAAGGCCTCCCCAGCGGCGCGTAGCGCGTCACGCACTGCTTTGGCGCCTATATCGCATGCGGATCGTACCACAGTGTCGCCGACCACCAGCACGAACGCGTCTGCTAAGCATGCGTTGCAGCTGCTCGATCTGCACAGTCGGCACACGGTTCGCTCGCCGATGCTGCAGCGCAGTCTATCGCCCATTCCGAAAGCAGCAAGGGAGACCGAGGGGCACAAGTCGGCAAAGGCAGAGCTGACACCACCTGAGGTGCCGGCACCCCACCCCCAGCGGTGTGGCTTTGTGTCCCCCATGCAGCTACCTTGCCGCAGCAAGCGGCGGCGATACACTGAACAGCTGAAGCAGCTCGTGGAGCCTGAGATCGATGCTCCGGTCGGTTTCGACTTGTCCGAAACGATCTTACCGAACTCGCAGCCGGGGCTCCCGCGCGAGGTGGCCGCGCGTTCTGCGTCCGCGGAGCGGCATCGTCCAACGGCGCCGAATTCGCGAAGCGTGGCAAACACCACCGCTTCTCCTGCCGTGTGCAACTCATCGATTGGCGCTCGACAGCCAGGCAAGGGACCGCAGCGATCGTCTTCGAAGGCGAAGGCCGCCTCAGCGGCACCGAAGCGCCCGACCACCGCTCACCGCTAATGCGCGGAGGCGCACCACGCTCATAGGGAACACACGCTTACAGGAGTTTTTATGGCACAAAGGCTCTACATGTTAGGGGAGAGGCATGAGCCGCTATGAGATGGGCAGCAGTCGCATGCCTGTCCCCGAGTACTGGTGGCTCGCAAGAGGGAGGCAAAGAATGAAAACAGAAACAAGCCGACACGGGGACAGCTGGGAGTGTAAATGAAGAAGACCGTTGCCGACACCCCGGAATGTCCGTGCTTGTGTGTGCGTCTCAGCTTGCGTGGCCGCACGGCGCAGGCGCGCACCCACAGCAGATAACGCCGAACTTTGGGCCTGGTGCCTTGTTTCCACCCTCCCCCCCCGCCTTCTGCCGTGGCTACGCGCGTCGGGAGCTTTAATGGCTTTCATGACGCGTTTTGTTTTTTTTTTGTCGCTGTTCCTTTCCGACGTACTTTCAATGGCCACTGCCGCTATCACCTCGATCCCCATTCGTCTTGACGGCGACGCCCCCGCCCCCCTGCAGCTCACCCACTGGCGGCGCCCACGGATATAGACATTCAGTGAGATCTCGGGATCGGGGGCGGTTGCTCCTTTGCCTCAAACGTGCGCTCCCCCTTTTTCGCCTCGGCCAGCAAGTCCGCGCGGCCTACACACGTACATGGTCACACCGATAGGCATGCGTTAGTCAGCAAACTAGCAAGTAGTTCCATGAGCACCCGGACCGTGTGCCCGCACTGCGGCCAGGGGATGCGTTTTGAGGCGATGAAGGCGCACCTCGATTGTTGTGGGGAGCCCGCACCCCTCACCACGCCTCAGCAAAGCTCCCCGGCGAAGTACCCGGTGCCAACAGCAGCTGAGAAGCCCGCATCTGGGCTGGACTATTACCATCGGCTGAATAACTTGAGCTGTCTCAGTCGCCAGAGCCGCAGCACTAGCGACGGCGGTAGAAATTGCTCCAGCGCCTCCCCAGTGGGGGAGGATGTTGCCATGACGCAGCAGCTTATGTACTCTTCATCCTCTCTCGCGGTCGACGTTGTGACATCCGACTTCCGTGCATCTGTGCCTTCGCGGGAGCACGCCGCCGCCAAGCCGCAAAGGCGCCCTTCTCCGTCCTCAGTGGCCAACTCGAACGTTTCTGGGGGCGCGACTTCACTGCCGACTACGCCGCTGCCGCTGCCACCGTCGATTCAAGTCAACTTACGAAGCAGCAGCCGGGAAACCGGTGTGCCGTCGAGGGTCGTAGGTGTAGGGTTGCATTCAGCGCCCGGCGTGCGGTCTTACCGGCGGCCCCAATCAACAGAACCGCTTACTGCTTCCTCCGCTGCAGTTGCTAGGGCCACGTCCAGCAAGCCGCGCAGCACGACAGAGCACATTGCCAGCGCCGCTGCGAGCAGCCACCGTGGAGCGGCGCACAGTCGATTGTGTGGTACTGCAAGGGAGACGGAATCGCTTCATCGCCATTCCGCTAACTCTGTCCGTGCAGCTCCACCCGGTGCGCACACAGACACGCTGGATGGTGCGTCCGCTGCAGCGGATGACTCGGCACTGCCGAGCACGATTGCTGAGCTCAGCAGCGCGCACTCTGCTGCACCCACTGCGATGAGCACAAGACGCGCTTACGAGACCCCCATAGCCGTGTCGTCGGCAGCCTCGGCTGTTTCGTCTGTAACTTCGTCGAAGCGCCCAACGCCGCAGCTGAGCAGCTTCGCGATTCGCCTGCGCGGGAGCAAAGGATCCTCTTGTCCAGCTCAGAAGACTGCTGAGAGCGACTCGTGCGTACCGTCGATGAGACTACACGACAGCGACGCTGTTGGCGACACTCAGCAGGCAACCGGTAACATCTATGCGGCATCGTCGCTAAGATCAGCATCGACGGCCATGACGCAATTGAAAACGTCGCTGTCGCAAATGCAGCGCCTCGTGCGACTGCAACAGGGGCAGCTCTCGGCCCTTCTACGAGCCCACGGGGACTTGCAGCGGCAGGTCACCGTTCAACACGGCGCCTACAACGAAATGGTCCAGCGCTCGATGAGCCAACGGGCGGAAATGGAGGCTGCGCTTCAGAAGCACACCGCTCAGTGGCGGCGACAGCAGGCGGCGATGCAGGAGAGTGTCGCCGCTCTCTGGGATATCGTGTCCGATATACATCAGCACCTGCACAACAACGGCCGATTGCCGGCTAAGATCCTAGCGGCATCACGGCAGACTGAGGAGAGCGCCTACTACTCTGATATTGCCTCCTTTGTTCAGGCGGATGTCGCGGCGCCTTCGTTGGTGTCCGCATCGTTGCTTGCGCGCAAGGACGATCCGCTACTTCCTGCGCAAGCGTCTGTCTCAGCGTTTGCGAACGGGTTCACGCGCCCGTCTGCGCCTTCGTCCGCCTGCGCCTTGGGCTTTGCCTCTGCGGCGGCAGGGCCTTCAGCGACAGCTGCTCGCGGTCCTTCCTATACGATGGATATGCAGCAGCAGCAGCAACAGCAGCAACGTGAGTCCATGGAGGACCGAGTGGTTGCAATGCTGCGCAAGAAACCCACTGTGGTCGTGCGCCACTTGGCATGGAGGCAGCAGTGACGGGGGCGGGGCATACCTCGCCTTGCCGCCAGGATGCCGCGCTTTCGCACGCACGGGCTGCCCCTCCAGCAGCGCTGGGCTGGGCGCTTCGACATACGATGTGGAGACGTACTTATCCGCAACAAACGAATCACAGACATGCACAACAGACACAGGATCAATGTCTCTGGCGAAACCGGAAGCAGCGTTGGGAGACCTGGGACCTCGCGTTGCTCGGCTTGCTGCTCTGTCGGTTTCAGCTGTGGCCCCTCACTTGCGCCTCTGGTTTATTGCCCTCGTCCATGACTTTCTTACTCTCTCTTCACCACTTTTCGTTCTTTTCCTGACACGGTCATCGCACGCCCGTTTCGGTGACTCTGTCTCTTAACTGTCCTCCCACCGACGCGCACATATGTGCACGCGCAAACGTCTCGGGCTTTGCGCGATGTGCCTCAGCCCACGCTCTGAAGTGCCGACCTCTGGCGTTTCTCTTGAGGAGCGCAAGAGGGTTTTCCCATCTGTAGAGCTGCGCTGCTGCATTCGATTCTCTCACACGCTGCGCCAGCTCAGCGGCGTCGCGCGGTGATGCCACCACCCAAGTTTCTGTGCGCCAAGTGCGGCGCGGAGCGGGCAGCAGTGAAGCGGCCGCGCAACGGGCAGTTGCTGTGTCGTGAGTGCTTTTTCGCCCTCTTCGAGGGTGAGATTCACGACACCATTCAAGCGGAGCGCCTCTTTGCCCCTGGCGACGTGGTCGCCTGCGGAGCGAGCGGCGGCAAGGACAGCACCGTCCTCATTCATCTGCTCGACACGCTCAGCAAACGACACAACTACGGCATTCGCATAGAGCTTGTTAGCGTCGATGAAGGCATCGCTGGCTACCGTGACGATAGCCTTGAAACGGTGAAGCGCAACTCCGCGTGCTACGGCCTCCCTCTTCACATCCTATCGTACCGCGACATCTTTGGCTGGACGATGGACGATATTGTGCGTGTCGTCGGACTGCGCAACAACTGCACCTTCTGCGGCGTGTTTCGCCGCCAGGCCCTGGAAAAGGGGGCAGTGCTGGTCAAGGCAGACAAGATCGCGACAGGCCACAACGCCGATGACATGGCAGAAACCATTCTCATGAATCTCCTCCGCGCCGATGCGCCGCGGCTGTCACGCTGCACGAGTGCCGTGAGCGCCGGCGAGGGTATTCTACCACGAGTGAAGCCACTCAAGTACGCATACGAGAAAGAGATCGTGCTCTACGCGCACTTCAAGAAGCTGGACTACTTCACCACCGAGTGCACATATGCTAAAGAGGCTTTTCGAGGCACTGCCCGCACACTAGTGAAGGATTTGGAGGCTCTGCGGCCCCGCAGCATCGCGGACACTGTCTACAGCGGCGAGCACCTGAAGGTGCAGGAGCAGGAGGCGGTGCCGGCGAGTGTGCCAAAGCCCTGCGAGAAGTGCAGTTACCTGACGAGCCAGCGCCTCTGCCGCGCTTGTGTGCTGTTGGAGTCGCTGGCGCGCGGTGACCCCTGCGCAGCACTAACACGAACAACGGTGTGAGGCAATGCGGGTGCCGAACAGTTCTTCAGCCACCCATGCATGACACAGGTATGTGCTGGCGTTCGCGACAACTGCGTCTTCTCTCGGCTGTGACGAGTGACTTACACTTCCGCTACAAGTGCTCCCTCCGCCCGCTTTTAGTAACAACTCACGAGTAACCAGAAGAAGAAGGGACGAGCTGCAATTTGCCACAAACACAACAGCGGAAAAAAAAAACGAAAAGAAAAAAGGGATGAGCTCATGAGACGCGATTGTGCCGCGCGTGTGTGCTGATCATGCTAGCAGCGCTCCTTTTTTTTGTCTTTCGTTGTTGTGGTGTAGCCGACGCCTGAGGTGAACGCGTCTTTGGCCGGCCTCCCTCTCGCCCTTTCACAGAAATCGCCATCCCAGAACCCACACCGATAGGCGACACAGCTGTAGTAGCTGCCACTCTGCGGCGCTGCCAGAGTTGTGGAGCTTCTCTCCTCCCCTGTCGCTGCCTCTTGCTTCCCACGACCTATCTGCGCGATACGTGGGTGTGTCCTTTCTTCACTGCCTCCTTTTCATCCGACTACATCTGCTTTCCCTCGCCTGCGCGTCGTCTTTTTCTGTGTTTTCGCGTGCATCTGCCCCGCATGCCGCCATCTGGCCTTCTCGCTTCCGTCGCGAGCTCCTTCTCCACACGGTGTGTGGACGTGCATGTGCACCTGGCATTCGTGCCGCATATGCTGTGCCCGAATCATAGATGGCGTACATTCACAATGGCCGTGTCGTGGAGAAGAAGCCCTTCACGGTGCGGGGCTTCCTCCTCGCGCTCTGGACGGCGCTCTCTCTCTTTGCACAAACGCTCTTCACGACCGAGCCAATGGCACAGGTCGTAGAGGAGCATCAACACCCTGCGCCTCGTGCGGCGAATGCGGCAGCCGACGGGGGCGGCATACTGGGCTCGTTGCGAGCGATGCTGAACCGCCGCGGTGGCGGCGGCCAGGCGCTGGGCGGCGGGGGGAATAGCGGCTGGGCTGCCGCTGTCAACCGCCGCGGCGGCAACGTGCATACACTGCCCAAGGCACCGATCTCCGGTGGATGCGCCTCTGGCTGAGGGAGGTAGGCAGGTGAGAGTTGAACGCAACACAGTGGACGTACCTGGCATATCGAGTGCACGCAGGGCAAAGAGCTTGGCCGTTGACTTGGGCATACCCTGGGTCGCTACCTAGGCACCGCGGCGTTTCTGCCGTGCATGCAGCCTCCTTTTCTGCTCTCTCGTACGTTTTTCATGTGTTACGGGCTCACGTGAGAAAGGGGACTGTCCGTTTGTGAGTTCGCGTGTGTGCCGTCGTATTTTTCAAGTCACGAGTGTCGCTGCGCTCTTTTCTTTCTCCACCCTCCTCATGCTCGGCTTTCTGCGCTGTTGTTCTTCTGCGTTATCTGTCCTCCTGCTGGTCCGTCTCTGTCCGCCATGTGCTGTGCGGATAGAGGAGGCCGAGAGATCGAGAGAGAGAGACAGACGGCGCCTGCTTGCCCGCTTCTGTGTGTGTGTGTGTCGCCGTGTCTATCACAAGAAGAAGAGCAGCAGCGCTGTCATGAGGACGAGTGAGGGAGGATATTCGCCGAGGCGAAAGAAAGAGGGGGCCGAGAAAAAGACGGCGCCAACGTGTGTTGGCGCATCTGATCCACGAACGAATGCAGTCGTTCCTCTTCTTGCTGAGCATCTCACCTGCGTTTCCACCGCATCCGCGCGCTTGTGGATCGTTGTAGCTGGAGCTGTTGCTGTCTTTGATGCGTGTGCTGCGCCACACAGGCACATGCAGCGACATTGCCGTAGACGCTACAGAATCATCCGCAGCAACGCACCACAAGCAGGCAGACAGCCAAACAAAGAAACGAGTATCCGTTTTCTACGATTTTGCTGATTATGGACCTGTGAGAGAACTGGCGCACCGCCCTCTACTTCGTGCTTGCCGTAAGAAGATCTTCACACTCACCCTCATCGCTGGCGCCGGCTGTTCTTCACCAATTGCCTCCCCTAGTACTTCTCCTCGCTGCGTTGTGTTTCTACAGCTCAACCGCTGCAGCAGCGCATACGGCCATCGAATCACATGAAAGATGGAGTTGGACGAGCTAGTGGAGTGTATGGTGAAGATTTCGTGCGTGTGCGCATCATGAGGCGAAGATCCATGCCCGAGAAGTCGAAGGGAGTGAGCGTTTTGTTTGATGACTCCTCGTGGAGAAACCCTGATCTCCCGTGGTCCCACCTGGATGATACTGACACGCACAAACAGCGTATTATTGCCTTCTCTGGCCACACACGTCCGCGTCTGCCCACACCAGCGCTCGTTTGAGCGACAGCAGCCGTTGTAGCTTTTCAGTTCAATATGAGTCCCCATTCTATCCCCCCCCCCCTCTTCCCTCCCTCCTCCCATGCAGTGGAGTAGGGTCTCCTTCGATGATATATATATATATGTTGGCTCGTGCTTCCTTTGGCGCCCCTGTGTGTTTTTTTTTTGGGGGGAGGGGGGCGGTTCGTCGTCGCAGTTATTTTTCACCGGTTACGGAACGTACCGCTCAGTTTCTGCTGACGCTACCTCCGTCTTGTGAAGCGATGATCAGGGGCGCACCGCAGGCGAATCTTTCTTTTTTTTTTTCTCGATGCTGAGCCGCCGTCGTTTTCGCTGTGCGTGCTTTGGCGACACCCCCCCCCCCGAACACCTCCAGGATTTCCCTTCCATCCTCTGCAATATTCGCTTCATCGCTGATCGTTGCAGCTGCGTGGGGTGCGATGTCTTTGTTTTGTCATCTTGTGCTCGTTCTTGTTCGACTCTATTCCCCATCCAAAGAATCGAATGCCGCTCTCATCGCGACGGACTTTCCATGGCAGCTCGCAGCTGAGCTCTTTGTGTTCTGAATGAGCTACCGCGCTGTTGCCAGACGCGGTGCGAAGGGCTCACTATGGGTGCTGCAGCTGTGCGCTTTCTTACAGGGTACACAGACCTCTATTTCCCGATACGCGCGAGCTATTCCCATGCAACATCCTTTTTTCGACATGCCGTCATCTTCTGGTTGCCGTTCCGTTGGCCTCACCCCTCGTTCGCATGCTTATGCCACGTGCACCGTTTTCTTCTGCATGCATCCTCCACGATATTGTCGGCTCTCGTATCATACAACGTTAGCATGCGCACCCACATCCAAACAGTTGAAGCAAGCGTGTGTCAAGCTCTTCGAAGCGTCGAATCGGCCACCGCAGTGGTATAAGTGGTTCACCCAGGAACTGGTTCAGTGCCATCCCTTTCTCCTACGTTCCTTCGAACACCTTTGATAGAGTTGGGTGTCCCTGCTCTCGCTGCGGCATCAGCTCTCGACGGCTCTCTTCGGAGCATCGGTCTCGTCTTGTTATTCATGATCAACACCGCCTTCTCCACCGCCGACGGCCGGCGGCTGCCGCGCGACTTGACGGACCAGCAGAAGCGGGACATTGAGGAGGCGTTCCGCGTGCTCGACGTGAAAGGCGTGAACACCATCACGCCAAACGACCTAAAGGTGGCACTGCGCGCGCTCGGGTACGAACCGGACAAGGATGCGGTGCGAAAGCTTGTGGCGGAGATGGATCGCGGCGGCGTCTCCAGTAACCTTGTTCTCAGCGAATTCGAGGACGTCATGCGCCAGCGCTTCTTTGCTGAGGACAGAGACGACGAGGTGGACCTTGCCTTCCCGCTATTCACAGAAGGCAAGTCGGATTTCATCTCTCTCGATGACCTGAAACGGGTGGCGGCGGAGGTTGGCGAGGATATCCCGGAGGATGTGCTGCAGGAAATCATTCGCGAGTGCGATGTGCTTGATCGCGACGACCGCATTTCTCGTGAGGAGTTCAACAAGATGCTGAAGTCAGACAAGTGATCGCCGTCGTTTTTGTGACGAAATAAAGAGGTGAAGGGGGGGAGCACGTGCCCTAACAACTGCCTGCCACTACTGACCACTTTTTTTTCTGCTCATGATGTACATGTTAGAAGAGGCTGCCAATATGCCATACGAGGTGATGCTGGTGTCTATGTGTGTTTGTGTGTGTGTGTCTGTGGCTGCGCGGAGCCAAAAAAAAAAAACGACCCGCACGTACCCCGTCTGGCAAGATGTGGCAGCGTTCCTGTGTGCTGACAGCTTCCTTTTGCGAGGAAGCCGGAAGAAAAACGGAACAAAACTCACAGAGGGCCAAGAGTGAACGGGCCGCGAGGGAGCAGGTGCACTCAGGGCGTCCTCCCTGCCAAAGAGGCCAGCTGCTCGAAAGGTGAGCCGAAGAACACGCATACACCGAAGACGAAAAGGTTGCGACAGAGCGGGCCTGAAAGTTAGCAATGCCGAAGCCTACATCCTTTGGTGTCTTGAATGGGCCAGCGCTGCGCGGTGAAGAAGAGTCGGGGGTACCCGTTCAAGCTTTTTGGAGGGCTGCGCCGGCTTATCTGAAACGAAAAGCTCGCACCCTTCCCTGATGAATCTCCCCCACCATGCCGTGCCTCTTTCTCTCCCTCTCTCATTTTGTGCTTGCCCGCCCCCTGAATGTGCGGATACACGTGATATCTTGACGAACACACGCACGCACAGCTCAGAATCACCAAGAACGAAGCGCTCGAAAGTAGTTGAGTTTGGCACCTAAAAGGCTGTCCCTGCCCCTGTTACATTCCTCTTTTCATTCCTCATATGGGCCTTGAACAAGAAAATCAAAGCCAAGTAGTCTTTCACGCACGCGCACATCACATACATACGAATTCGGGAGAGGATTGCTAGCACTTGTCTAGCTTCGCTGCACTCCCGCACCCACGCACCGTCTAGCCCGGCTCTCAGTGCCTTCTCTTTTTTGCGCTACCCGTTCGTTCTTCACGCGAAGCACTCTGATCACCGACTCTTCACTTCGAGTCTTCCCTATACTCGCTGATCCAAGCACACGGAAGCACGTACAAACGCTCGGGCCTCAGTAGCCGCTGAACATCGGCGTTGTCTTCAGAAATTACTCCTGGGACGTGTGCACAGCGACACACCCCTGCTCCCCTCCAGTATCACACAAGACGTGCGCTGCCACTGGAGGAGCTTAGGTGGGTAACGTATCGTTCGAACTGTTTGCGCGCCTCTCTGTACACCCACCGCGTCTCCCTCGTTTTGGAATCGTGGTGCTAAGGTGCTCGACGCGAACGCAAAGGGGGCGTTTGCCAGCTCGCCGCTTCTCTTGGACGCCTGCTTCCTTCGCGCGTTCGAGCGCAACACACTTTTGCTCTCATCAGACAGCCGTTGGTGTGATTTGCCTTCAATATCTTGCCACCGCTGAGTACGCACGCACGCATCCCACGGCTACGGTGGCAATACTACCTCCCCCCCTCCCCCCCCCACCACACACACACATATACACACAAAAGAAACAAAAGCGCGTACCCTTTCCATCAAACAGGCAAGCGAAGGTGCGCAGGTCCCACGCTCGCCTTCCATCTTCCCCCTCCCCCTTCTTTTTCGCCTCACAGCGCAGACCTTCAGATAGAGGTTTTCCTCGGTTCTTTTCTACCACACACGCCCTCTCCCTTTTCATCCGATGACCGAGGTTCTCAAGAAGCAGCTGGCTGACGCCAAGGCGGCGTTCTATGCCGGTAACTATGCCGACGCGGAGAAGGTGCTGCGGGCAATGCCGCAGGAAGACATGAAGGTGCAGCACAACTTAGTGATTGCCCGCTACCTGCAGCACCAGCTGACGAGTGAGCAGGCTTTGGCAGCTCTGCGCGCCAGCGCCGAGGGCACCGGCGAGGACCCTAACATCAAGGCACCAGGCCTGATGCTGCAGTACGAGGGCCACGAGACGGCGGTCTACAACCAGGCCGTCCTCTACGCCCGCAGCGGTCAAGCACATGAGGCAATGCTCCTGCTGCGCCGCATTCTAGAGAACGCGCAGGACATAGCCTTGTCGACCTTGGTGTACAGCCTCTGCCTGTTCCACACCCTCACGAAGCCGGTGCGCAAGATCACAAGCCGTATGTCGAGCCGGCACGACGAGGAGCTAGTGCAGAGCGTGCTCACGTCCAGCATGGAGAAGCTGCGTGTGGTGCCAGAGTTGATGAAATTGGTGGAGACAGCCTTTGCCGATTCCAGCGGACTCCACGACGTCTTCGCGAACGCAGAAAATGATCAGGCGAAGCAGGCGGTCTATCTCAACAACCTAGGCGTTTTTTCCCTCTTGGAGGACAAGCTTAATGTGGCGAGTCTGTGCTTCGCCAAGGCGGAGAAGACGGCCGCGTCGAAGCCAGCGGGGCAGCATATCCTTCGACCGATTCAGTACAACGTCGGGCTGTGTGCACTGCTGCGGGAGGACTACGAAGGCGCGCTACATGAGTTCCTTGCTGTGCAGGACTCGATGAAGGCGTCTGCTGTCTTCTGGGTGCGCTGCGCGGAGGCGGCAGTGTCGTGTGTGCAGCAGGAAACCCGCAAGCAGCGCCGCGCTGACTACGAGCGACAGCAGAACACCTTCAGCGCGATGCTGCAGAGCGGCAAGGTGTACTCGAACTTCGAGTTTATGCTGCTGCCAAGTGCGACGAGCGTGCCTGGGCCGGCGGCTGTCGAGTCATCGAGAGAGCCGACGGAGAAGGTCGCCCTGGAGCAGATTGCCACGGTGGCCGTGCAGAATGCCCTCTTCCTGCTGGTACCCAAGGGCCACACATTCAGTAGCGTGGTAGAGGCGTTCCCCCACGAAGAGGCCCTTCTGCAGTACGCCATGCTGTACTGGGTGGCCCTCGAGCTGAGCCGCCGCAACTACATGGCGGCGGCAGAAGCCGGCCAGGAGCTGCTGAATGCCCATGAACGCCATCCGCTGCCGTCGAACCTACATGCCACACTGCTCATCTACGTAGTGGAGGCCCTCGTGCACCTCAACGACCAAGACCGGGCAATGAAAATTCTTCGGCGGGCATCGCTCTCATCTCTGGTCACGGGGTCCAGCAGCGACCCGCTCGACGCGGCGCAGCGTAGCCGCGTAGAGGCACTCTTCGTGAACCTGACCATCTCGCACATCCTGACAGGTTCGTGGAACCAGGCGCACTCAATCATGGAATCGCTGCTGCGCAAGATCTACGAAGCGGCCCCGGCCGGCACTGCAGAGTACACGCCAGAGCGCGACACAATGTTCGCGTACTGCATCTTGGAGGTCTTCCTTGAGCTGGCGCAGGGCAACCAAGAAAAGGCTGCAGAGTGGATGCTCAAGATTACATGGGGCATCTAAGGGTAAGTGGGTCTCATGAGGTCGTCGTCTTCTGAGCTGTGCTTGCTTGTGGCGAGCTCTTGCCGCTGCGCTTCTTTTTTACGCTTATGCCTCCAACCCTCCATTACGAGACGCGAGCCCGACCACTTGCGCAGGCTGGCAAGGCAAGCTGACATGGGCTATCGTAGCGCAAGCAGAATGCAGATTTTTTATCTACTGCATGAGCAGACGCCTGCAATCACCGTCTGACGCAAGATCCCTCCCTCCCCTCTCTCTCTCCCCTCCTCCCCTCTCTCTCTCCCCTCCTCCCAGGCGCGCACACATGTTGGAGAGCACGTCGCCCTGCCTGCCCGCATTCCTCTTCGTCGACTCCCTCGCTTTTTTTTTTTCACGAGGCGCACGCGCAGCGGGGGATCATCTTGCAAGTGCTTCTTTTTATCTTCGTCTTTGAAGAGTTTCGCCTTCCCTACCTCTCTACGAGTATGCGTTCGTGTAACGTGTGTACAGCGCCTGTCTTCCGAGAGGTCTTCGTTTTCCAACGTTGCCGCGTTTTGTCCTTCTTGTGCTGAGTGCTCGTCATGTGTGTGTGTGTGTGTGCCTGTTCTGATGATTGGGGGTGAAGGGAAGGGCGAAAAGGCTGTGCTGGGCTGTGCGCCACCTGTGTGTGTTTGCGGTCTGATTCAGGGGTATGCGTGCGTTCCTCGCAGGAGAAACACGCGGGTGCGGTTGCGTGCGTGACCAGAGAGCTCGTTAAGCATGCTTTGTGAGATTCAATAGTCGTCGAATGTTGCCTTTTTGTCGTTGAAGCTGGTATTGCTGTCCGTGTTCTTGTTGTTAACCTCTTCCTGACCCTCCCCCTCCCTTTCAGCTCGGTCCCTTCTCTGTAGCTGTTTCACCTCTCATTTTTTCCGGAGTTGTGCCTTGTAGAGAGAGGAGGGTGGTGGGGCCGTCATGGTCGACGGGCTCTTCTATCTCTGGTTGTGGCTGCCGGTGTGCACTAATAATTCTTCTACCCGCTGCGTGCGCTGAGTGTCTTCTCGTTCTTTTTTGTTCAATTATTTTCGCTGTTATCCACATTCTGTTTTGTCTGCGTTTTCTTCGCCTTTTGTGTGTGTGTGTGCGTGTCGGTGTGTTGCGGAGTCCTTTCCTCTTTCCACGTTTTGTTGTTGTCAGTTCTCTGCCGTTTGTTCGTGTTATCGTTTGCCTTCGCGCGTGTGCGTGTGTGTGGGTAGGCGCATAGATGTTTGTTGTTTCGGTGACGCATTCAACTCCACTCCCTGCCCTCGTGGATATTCCATTAACAAAGAAAAGCTGAAGCATAAACGGACGCCCCCGCCGTCCCGCGGCGCGCGGGCTTGCGCGCTTGTTGCCTTCGTTCATCATTGCGTCGATGGCCTTGACGAGTGTGGCGGGCGGTTTTCGGCTCTCCTCCCCCTGTGAAGTGGTCGTAGTTGTGGGCGGACGCTGCGAGGTTGGGTAAGGGGTGTCGGCGGTTGCGAATGCGATCTCATGCTTTTCACTGTGTCCTCGATACCCATACGCCTCCTTGCCTACTACTCGTCTTTGCACAGACCAGCACCGCCCGCCCCCTAACGCGCGCGCACGCGGCGAATGGAGGCAACGAGAGGAAAGGAAAAAGAAGGCGCCAACGGGTCATCAGCCGCGACCGAGAGAAGGCAGGCCATACTCGCCCCTCTTTCGAATGAACGCGCATGAACTTGTGGTGGTGTCGAGGCTATGGGCTGGTGGTTCCTGTGTCGCCAGCTTGGTCGGCTGATAATGGCGTTTACACACCCCGTCCCTGCGGCGCCCCCGTTCTCCCCTCCTTCCACTTACACAGTCCTCGCTGGAGGAAGAGCGGGCCCGCTCAGTCACGCGGCGATTCTGGTGTGATGTGCATGTGGTCTATCACTACCGTGGCGAGTACGCGCTTCTCTCGTGCTCCTCTTTTGCCTTATTGCCTCCCCGCAATGTCTTTTCGTTGTTCGCCACGTCCACCTTTTTTGTTGTTCGGCCTGCTCCGTGCAGCGCTGTGTACACGTATCTCACTATCCTCACGACGACCACATCTTTTCCATTCCACCTCATTGTGCGCGGGGCGTGCACGCGTCTGCGCATGCCTATAACCACACGACACGCACGTCGATGGGTCATCGACGTCTTTTTAGCGCATTTTATGTGGCGGTGGTGGTGGTGGGGGTTCGGCGTTAGCTTCTTCTTTTCCGCCTGCGACATTCTTCAGCTGGCGCGCGGACGCACACGCACAGACGCCGTGTTCTTTGGCCATGGCGACATTCACTGTGATCGGTGCCCTCACCATTGTGTATGCCCTCGAGCATGCCGACGCAACGGACGACTTTTTCATCCCTCGCCTTTGCGTGCGTGTGAAGCATGCGTTTTGAAATCAAAGAGAGCAACTACAACAAATACAAAGAAAACCTGCGAAAGCGACCGCCGCCCTCTTGAAGGGGCGGAGGGGACACCCCACGGGGCGTGGCACCCCAAGGTCCCAGTCCCCCACCCTCTGTGTGGGGAGATGAGAGCGATGCATGACTGCTGCTGTCGGTGGTTAGGGCCTGGATGGTGCTGTGCGCTGGAGCGATCTGCGACAATGTGAGTGTGTCTGTGCCATCCACATCATTAGGCAGCGTGTCAGTGCGACTCGAACGTATTCCACCCAGCCCTTTGGCCGCATACTGGCATGGGAAGCCTCAGTGCTACCGCGAGAGGGGTGCACGAGGTGGCGGCCGCCATAATAGGCGCGGCTGCGAGGCGACCTGCGAGGCAGGCGGGTGGGTGGTGTTTGAGGCAGGCGCCAAGCTCTCTGATGTCTGAGTCAGCGCATTTGGTGTAACGGGCCTCTACAACTGTTTGGCAACACGTAGTGCACCCCTGTGGCAGGCCGGTGCCGGTGTGGCTCTCTCTCTCTATGTAGAACGCCGTTTCTCGCATGCTGGATGGCGGAGAATGGACAGACGTTCGAAGGAGAACGAACATAAAATGCCTCTCGTACTTGCTTCCGTGCTTCATCTCTGCACTACGGCGTTGCTCTTACAGCCTTTGCTCGTTCACACTTGTCGCGTGTGATCACTCAGCTGCGCCACGGGTGCACAGGTGCGCCGAACCAAATCAAGGAAGGGAGAGCTGGGTTGTCTGCTGCCCTCCCGTCGTTGTGCCTTTTCGGGTTTCCTTCCTCACCCTCCCTTTCGCTGCAACGTGTCTTTCGATCAACGGAGGCGTGTAGAGGCTGCACTCTTCGTTTCAGGATAGATGCTGCAGCGCTTTTCTCTATGACCCGCATCTTTACTATCTTGCGATCTTTCTCTCTAGCTGCATCATAACGATGAGGGTGTTGCGCGGTAAGTTGGGCAAGGTGGTGTTCGCAGTGGTTGGCATCCCTACCATCAGCGTGGCGGGTCTTTCCGGGTATGTGCAATACCGGCAACGCACGCGTCCTCCGCCTCGAGTGCTAAAGCCCCTCGTGGACGCGAACGGCAACCTTATCTTGGAGGGCCGGGTGGTGTCGCGCCCGTCGCGCATCGCCGTCTGCTGGCGCTTGGTGGATTTGGCTCTCATTTTCATTCCTGTGGCGGCTCTGTACTTCATCATGTCGCTGCGTAAGGAGTGGTACGATCGGTGGCTGGAGATGTTGCTGGCGGCGGTGCAGCGCGCCGGCCCCGTCTTCGTGAAGATCGGCCAGTGGAGCTGTACACGCGAGGACCTGTTTGCCCCTGAATTCCGCAACATCTTCAAACGCTTGTACAATGAGGTCGACGTGCATTCGTACGAGGACACGCTGCGCATCTTGGGTGAGGAGCTGAAGTGCGACCCGCTCACGGTCTTCGAGTCCGTGCAGCGTGAGACGGTAGGCTCCGGCTCCATTGGCCAGGTGCATCTCGCGAAGCTCAAGAACTCCAACCGCAAAGTTGTCGTTAAGGTTATGCATCCGGACATCATTGAAACAATTGTGCTTGATTTTACCATTCTCGACAATTTGGCCAAGAAGGTGGACGCGTGGTTCCCCCATCTCGCCCGTTACCGCCTCCCGTCGCTCTCCCTGGCCTTCACGACGCATTTGGCGGCGCAGCTGGACTTCCGCATGGAGGCCCAAAACCTTGAGCGGTTCCGCGAGAACTTCAAGTCGGAGCGCTACGTAGAGTTCCCTGAGCCGCTCATGTCGACGCAGCGGATGCTGGTGGAGACCTTCTGCAAAGGCGAGCCCGCAAACCCGGAGTTTCTCGCGTCCCTGCCGCCGCACGCTCGCGATGTGTTGGCGAACAAGGGTCTCAACACGTGGTGCAAGATGCTCCTGCGCGATAACTTTATCCACGGCGATATGCACCCAGGCAACATCCTCATCGACTGCACGAGCGACCCGCACGAGCCCACGGTCACCATGATCGACGTTGGACTGTGCCAGCAGCTTACCGAGCACGAGGGCGCTGTCACACACGATTTGATGGAGTCGTTTGTGCGCTGGAACTCCAACCAGTGCGCGGACAGTCTTCTCGCCATGTCCGACAGCCAGCCGTACGCTGACGCGGACCTCTTCCGCAGCGACTTGGCTGATCTCTTCAAGCACTTCCGCCCTACGCGCAACGACGAGAACGCTGTCACAAACATTTTGCAGTCCGTCTTCGAGAGAATTCGTCAGAACAATGTGCAGATGGACCCCGCCTATGTGTCGCTTCTCTTCGCCGTCCTCGTGCTGGAGTCCTTCATCATGAACCTGAACCCGGACTTTAACATGGTGCGCCACACCGCGCCTTGGCTGGTGAGCGAGGGCCACTTGTCGAAGGGTGTCGTGAAGAACCTGATCAAGACGAAGATAGACAATCTGAAGCGTACCTACGGTATCGTCAGCGGCCGCATGGAAGACGACCTGCGGCAGGAGTTGCAGGACAAGACCACGAACTGGTGGATAAGCGGCAGTGCTTGGTAAGAGAAGGGCGAGGAATGTCGAGAGACAAAACGAACGGTGCCTCCCCACACGTCTTCAGTCGCACTGAGTGCTGTTGTGGCGGGCAGCAACACTTCCTTGCGGCCATCCCCGTCACGTTGCCAGCTTGCCCCTTCGTTTGGCATGGAAGGAGTGACGGAAGGGGATGCTTCTGACTGCCTGCCGAACGGACCGAGCGAGCGAGGCTGCCGTCCTCTCTTCTTTTTTTTTTGCCGCGTCTTCAACCGTGAAGTTTTGGCATGGGAAGGGAGGTCGGCGTCATGGCGCCGCTCACTTCCTCCTTTCTTACAGAGTTTTTCTTTAAAAGGCGCGTTTCACAGCGCGTCTGTCTGTCTATCTGTCTGTGCATGCGCGCATGTGTGTCTGTCTGTCTGTGTGCATGTGTGCATGCGTTTGGTTGCCGATCCGGCACTTTTGAGGACGCCCTCCCCCCCTCCGGGCAGCGGAGTCTTGTGATGCAAGCGTGTAGGAGAAAGGTGATCGAAGAGCTACGCCGATTCGAGTTAACACCTGTATGTATATACACACATACATCCATACGCCCTTCTCAAGCGTTTCACAGTTGCACACCCGCCAAACACAGGCAGAGAGCGAGCGCGAGGGAGAGAGGGTGAGAGAGAGGAGGGAGGGACCATGCACCCCGTTTCTCGTTCCCTTCTTCCCGCGTGCACTGTTGTCGTCTTCTCGCCCCTCGCCCTGCGCTGAAGCGGGCGCTAAGTCACTTCACTTGTGTACTCCACGAAAACGCAGCAGCGAGTAAAACAGCGTTCACAGCACGAAAAGGGAAACCAACGCAGCGAGGGAGAGCTCGATCATCATCTCCTCTGTGAAGCCATGTCTTTTCTCCTCGCTCGCTTCTCTTGCAGGCTGCGCCTTGGGCTTCTATAGCCTCAGCTACGAACCCCCCCCCCATGCGCCTCTGTCGTCTGCCCTGAACGTACCGCTCCACCGCTTCTTTTTCTGTGCGGCTTCTACGACTCGAGCGCTTTTTGTCGGCTGTGCCGTTCGCTCTCACTGTTGGCCAGTCCTATCGCTGACCCAAGTGCTGTCAAAGGGCTGTTTTCTGGTGGCTTCAACAGCAGGCCGCACACACACAGACACAGAGAGACAGGCAGAGAAACCCTCTCCCTCCTCCACATACGCACCAAAATATGACGAAGCGCCCTACCGTGCGCCGTCTGCCGATGGTGAATGAGCTCTTTCGGGCTTCCTGCACGCCGACGGTGGCATCCTCCTGCGATCGTGACCCCGCCACCGCATCTGACGGGGCGACACTGGCCGTACACCGAATGCCTCTGTTGTGCAATGAGGTGGCGATGGAGCGGACACACGAAATTGCCTAGTGCCACCGTCTCCCTCACCGGTGGAACGCGGCCTACGAGAGCTGCCCCTATTTTATGCTAGCGGAGAAATGAGTTCTCTTTATCGCGACGACTCCGATCACGATGATGCGTCAGCCATGCTGATATCGCGATCGCACCCACTGCGACTTCTCCTCCTCCGCTTCCTTGTGCACGGCTCACACCGCGCATTCTGAGGACTATCGTACGACCGCGGCCAGGTGGCAAAGGCTGGTGAGCGTAGCGCTCCCCTGTTAGCGCACCTGACCACGATCGTACGATATTCCTCAGAGTTCGCTGTGTGGGCCGTGTGCAAGGAAGCGGTCGGAGGTCACCCCGCGAAGAATGCACGTCGACGTCATGGTGAGGTAGCGCAAGTGCCCTCAGATGCATATAGAGGCCGCCGGCATTCTGTGAGGCGGTCATGGAGATTGCAGTTCGCAGACCTCTACGCGGGTTTTACTGTAGTGGGGTTCCACGGTGCGGCTTATCGATTGTGTTTTTTTTTTCAGTATCGGGTACTTGCTTGCAGTGTGCGCCCCAAAACGTGCTCTGCCATGGTGTCGTGTCCTTTCCACGCGATGCCAATCACAGATGTTTCGAGTACACACCTCCTCAGCCAACTCTGGCCTCGGAGGCCTACGCTCTGCGTTTCTGTTCTGTGTTTTCGCACTCTTCGGTGTTGCCTCTGAAGAGGTGCTTCTCGTTGTTGCCTCGCTACCTCCCTCTTCTCGCTGGGAGAGCTATGCGCCGTTTTCGTCGATGGCCGGTCGCGCACGACTCCCTCGCTACCACAGCCCCCCTCCTCCACCACCGCTCTGCACTTTTTCCTCGTTTCTATCGCATACCTGTTTCTGCCCATCTCATTTCTCCTCCCATCAACGTACCTTGCCTTTATCGGATGGTTTTGTTCCCGCCCGCCGCGCGACCGGGATGGAGAGAGTGAGAGGGAGCCCGATGCACGCAAAGTCGACCCGCTGCGAAAGAACAAAGAGATCGACGTGCGGAGCCCGCCGCACATCCTTGTCGTTGGCGATGCTGACGTGGGAACATCTACCGAAGATACGCTGTGAACTTCTTCGGGACGATTGAGGCTTGAAAAGTTCCACCTGGCGCATATGTCCCGCGCAATCATGTGCTAAAACATCTGTTGTGGTGCACGCTCTTCCCTCTTCCTCGCTCTTCACCGACAAGGACCCCTCTCCCTCGACACACGCCCGCGCACTCTCTTACTCCCGACCTCCTCGCGTCCTCGCATGAAGACGCGTTTGTCTGTTCGCCAGGGTGCACCGCATCTCTTTCAAACAGTCGTTTTGTTGTAACTTTTTCGTTCTCTTTTTCTTCATACACACGTCGTCACCGCCATCACAGGTAACAAAGACGCCACCCCTCTTTTTGCCGCCACCACCGGCGTCTCTCCGACAACGGTGGTGGAGGGAACTATCATGATCCTCCCTCACGCCGAGGAAGTAGAGCTGCGCCGCGGGTCATCGCCGGCAACCATCACCTCCACCACGGGGCGCGTAAACCGTGTCGCCGTGGAAACTAGCAGCGAGGAAAACCAGGAGGCGGTCTCGCAGGACAGGCTTGAGGGCCGCGATGGCGCAGGGAAGTGCCCCGCTACATCCGCGAGCCTCGGTACACCCTCGAAGAAAGACCGTTTCCAAGCCACCTCCTCTAAGGTGAAGGGTGCCTTGAGCGCGCCCCGCCGCGCCGCCTACGAATTCCACGACATGTTCGGCTTCCTCGTAACAGAGGAGGAGAAGGCCGCGGAGGACTACGAGCGCCGAAACAACGGTTACAGCCGCGCATATCTGGATAAGTGGGAGTACATGATGGCCCACTGGGCCAGCGTGAAGCATGACACACTGAAGAGGTACTGCAGACGCGGAGTGCCGCAACCGAAGCGGTGCGCTGTCTGGCAGCACCTGCTGCAGAGCTGGGGAATGAAGGATCGTCTCCCAGGGGTGTACATGCGCCTCCACAGTCAGCCACTCGACTCCAAAGACTTGGCAGACGTCATCGCGCGCGACCTCGATCGCACCTTCCCGACGAACCGCCTCTTCAGCGTGAGGTCGGGCCAGGGGCAGCAGATGCTGCGCCGCATCCTTCACGCCTACGCAAACTACAACCCCGACGTGGGGTACTGCCAGGGCATGGGCTTCCTCGCTGCCACCCTCATCCTCCAGGTGGAGGAGGAGGAGGACGCCTTTTGGGCCTTTGTCGCTGTCATGGAGAACGCCAAGTACAATATGAAGGCCGTCTTCGCCCCTAGCTTCCCGCAACTGCAATGTGCCTTTTACGTCTTCGAGGCACTGATGCGCCAGAAGATGCGGAAGCTGTACGCCCACCTGCACGACAGGCATACTATTCCCCCGTGTTTCTACGCTGTACACTGGTTCATGACCATCTTTACATACTACTTCAACTTTGGTCTTGTGTCCCGCATCTGGGACATGTTTCTCTGCGAGGGGTGGAAGCCGGTGTACCGCATCGCGCTGGCGCTGCTCAAGATCGAGGAGCGGCGGTTGCTGTCACTGAACACAGATACAGAACTGCTGCTGGTACTCAAGGGCATTCAGGAGTCGAAACGTCCTGCTGAGCTGCTCAAGACCGCGCTCAAAATACGTTTCAAGAGCGCCTACATGAACGAGTTAATGACTGAGTACAACGGGCAACCAAGTTAGTGGGCGTGTTGCGGAGCGCACGTACGTCTCTTAGTGCCCATCCAATTGAGCGGACCCCGCGAGCGACAGGCCAGCCCGGGTGGACGTGCGCATGCGTTCACGCGCGTACAGCAAAGAAGACGCTCTGTATATTCCCCTCTATATTTCTGCCCATCACGGTTCTCCTTCAGCTCGCTTCAGTGGAGCGGGGGGGGGGCAGATGGGTGCCACAGTGCAGAAGTGGGCGGTGTATTCGGTGTGAGCGGTACCCAGCTCATACACAGAGAGAGAGGCTCACGCGACATTGTGCGCACAGTTGTGCGTGATGCGGCCTTTGCGGTTTTAGTAGTTTGCCTCCCCTATGCCGGCCCCACTTTGATGCCCTGTATCTGTTACTACTCCGCTCGATTTGGAATTGCGTCGTCGTCTTTTTGCTTTCTGTGCTTGAGCTTCTCGACCTTCCCGACATCCACCTCCCTTGTGCTCTCATATTGCTTACTCAGTGGTCGGCATATTCGCCGACGGCCGCCGGGGTGGGTTGAGGTGGTGGAGGTGGAGCAGATGGATCCGTAGTCGCACGACAAGGGCTATCGGCGCATATCTTCATGTTTTCTGCTGCCCCCCCCCCCCTCTTTCCTCTATGTGTCATGGGAGCCTTGCTATTCGCCGGAAAAATCTCCTTCTCCTCTTCCTCTCTCTGCCTCTTTTCTGCATACCGGTTTCCTCCCCACACTCCTTTTTCTTTTTGCAGCAGAGCAGCCAGCCTGGAGGACGTGAGGAGGACAAAGTACGGCGCAGCAGTCCTCGCACGCGCCTTTGACGCGCTTGCTGTGCCTCTCCATCTGCTGCTTTCATTTGTAGTATTGTTTTGTTGGTTCTCGCTCGTTTTCTTCCCTTGGTTTCTCAGCACGAAGGACGGTACTCCCCGCTGAAGACACGGCAGGGGGTGCCCACATCGTGCGTACGACGCGATTTCTTCAACACTCCGGTTGCTTGGGCGCCAAACATCCCTGCGCACACGCACGCAAGTCGGCGTGCCCAAGGCAAAAGGAGGGAGGGAGGGAGGCTCTCTGCTCCTCTTCTTGTTGCGACAGTGCTATCGTCCTTTCCTTCTCGGCCACTTCACTTTCCTCGTGCCAGCGAGTGGAGGGCACACGTGATCAAGAATAAGAATCGTGAAAAAAAAAGAAAACAGCGCAGAGCACACACCACACTCCTGCATCACGCGCACAGAAAAAGTGGCGCGCGTGCACAATCTCAAACCCCGGTACTACCAACGAGAAACACGAACGGCTGTGCTTGCGCGTCTTTCTACTTCCTCTTCCAGCCGAGCATCCTCTGTTTTGTTGCAAAACACCACTCTTTCTTCGATCAATTTCAAGCGGGATTAACCGCCGGGCTTAGGATGGACGAGGAAAGCGTGTTCATGGGCGGTGACGACGCCGAGGCGATGCCGCATGATTTGGGCGAGAGGGCCCCCCTCCACGTATATGCTGTTCATGCAGATCACAATCCACGTACTGTAAAGCCAGCCGCTGCCGCCGGACGACAAACCGTTCTCGCGCCGTCCGTCAGTGGTAGCGCATTAGCAATGCCCCTCGCTGC
This sequence comes from Leishmania donovani, assembly GCF_000227135.1. Lineage (NCBI taxonomy): Eukaryota > Euglenozoa > Kinetoplastea > Trypanosomatida > Trypanosomatidae > Leishmania > Leishmania donovani. The sequence continues at coordinate 2,364,368 of NC_018263.1, read as the reverse complement.
AAACCGCAACACGGCAGACAGTCTCGCGAAGGCGCAAGGATATTACCCGTCACAGACGCCGCCCAGGAGTGGCACGACGGCGATGAAGTCGTATGATGAGTTTGGTGGCACTGAACAGGTGGTTCAGGTGGTTTCCTCTCCTTTACTACTTGTGGCTCCGACTGAGGAGATGCAGCTGGGCCGCGGCAGCTCGCCCTTTAACGCCCCGCAGGCAGCTCGTTTCCCAGCGGCTTGCACGGTTGCAGTGCCACCAAGCGTCGCATCGCGACCGAGACCTCTGATGCGTGCGAAGGCCCACGACGCGGGGAACGCAGAGCTCCCTCAGCCGCTAAGCAGGAGTCAGCTGCGGGCGGCACCGACGGGCGGCAGCGACTCGGACACGGAGGAGGAGGGTCATGACAGTAGACTTGTGACGCCAGACGCTGATGGAAGGAACCCGCGCCCCGGCAACGAGAGCGCCGTCGAGGCAGAAGAGAATGACGCTGAACAGCAGTTGGTAGACGAGTTCGGCTTCGTGATTGACGAGGACGCCAAGGAGAGGGACGGTAAGTACATTCGCGGCATTGATGGGAGGCAAGTGGTTCGGCGGGAGATCAAGTGGGCCAACATGGCGGCCGACTGGAACAAGACGAACACGAAGATGCACGCCAAGCTGAAGGAGAGGTGCCGCAAGGGCATCCCGAGTCGCTTCCGCGGCGTCGCGTGGCAGCTGCTCATGGGCTCCTTTCATCAGCTGAACTCGGAGGAGAACAACGGCGTCTATGTGGCGCTGCGGGACAAGAAGCTCGCGGACAAGGAGACAGACGCCATCATCTCGCGCGACCTCGCTCGAACATTCCCCACCCACGTTCTCTTCCAGGACCCAGGTGGTGTTGGGCAGACCTTCCTGCGCAACGTCCTGCACGCCTACGCCGGGTGTGATCCGGAGGTGGGCTACGTGCAAGGCATGGGCTTCCTCGTCGCGGCGCTGTCCACGCAAATGGCGGAGGAGGAGTCCTTTTGGGCCCTGCATGAAATGATGTACAATGAGCGGTACAAGATGCGGGAGTTGTTCCGCCCTGGCTTCCCGTTGCTACAGCAGTTCTTCTATCAGCTGAAGCGTCTCATTGCGCGACTGCTACCGCGGCTGTCGAAGCGGCTCGACGAGCTTGAGATTCAGCCTTCTTTCTTTGCCTCGCAATGGTTTCTGACGCTGTTCGTCGGTCACTTTCCCTTTCGGGCGCTGCTGCGTGTGTGGGACATCTTTTTCTCGGAGGGCTGGAAGATCATATTTCGCACCGGTATCGCGCTCTTGAAATGGGAGGAATCTCACCTCTTGACGCTGCCGTTCGAGGACACGCTGTTGGCACTCAAAGGTCTGCAGGATGGAAAAGACGCATACGAGCTTCTTCGGCGAGCGCACCGTGTAAAGTTCAAGACAGCGGAGCTGAATCGATATGGCGACGAGTACTGGGAAATGGTGGGTTTGATTCATCGAGACTGACCTGATACGTGCAGTGATGAGCGCTGGTGCGCTTCGCTTGTATTTGGTGCGCGTGTGTGTAGTACCCCCATCGCTGTCTCTGCTTCTCTTTTCCTGTTCTCCTCTTCCTTTGGATGCGGACTTGCGCTCAGAAGCTGCTGCGCGCGTCGGAACCGTTTCCTAAGCTCTGTGCTCCCTTGTTTGCGTGCACGCTTCTCGACGGATCTCTCTCTCTCTGTGGCTCACATCCTCGCATGATTCCTCCAAGTGCTTCTATGCGTGACCGCGCGTTCTCCCTCGTTCTCGTCGTTGCCATCTGTCCCCTCTCCGGGAGAGTTCGAGCCCGTTGAAGTACGTGGTGTTGTAGGGCGTTGCGTTGTCGGTTGATGGTGTGCTGAGCAGCATCTTTATTGTATGATGGCACGCCGTCATCTCCTCCCTGACGAGCAGGTTGCGAACTAAAGAGAAGCGAGGAAAAAAAGGCACAAGACTTCTTTTCTGTTTTTCTTTTGAACTGACCACGCGACGCTGGACGCCAAACAAGCAGACAAGAGCACAGGTGCAGCGGATAGCAAGATCGCTTCCATTGCACGTCCCCCGGCGTAAAGGACGACAGATGACGCCTCTTTCGGACACCGTGCCGATCGACGCGTCGTCTGCCCTCCCTCCAGTTTGGTGAGCCGGGACTCACTGCGCGTTCCACGATATTTCTTTTTCAGTGGCGACGATGTGAGGATCGTCACGAGAAAAAAAGAGAGATGAAATGGGGGCCATAAGCGGACTCGTCTGGGCTTTCCAGGATGCGTTTTCCGCGCCGCCTCCATCTTTTTTTTTTCTTCTCTCTAGGCTCCCTTGTTCTCACTGACCCGACGTCATCACCAAAAGGCTCGTCTCGATCGTCACCCCGGGGGACTACGTCTCACTTTTATCTCGCCACTCCCGAGATGAGAGGCCGACTCCGCATTCGGGTAACGGAGAAGCCAAGGTAGGGGGGAAGGACAACTGCGCAGCACGCCGTGTAGTGTACTAGATGTGTCTGCGCGGGTCGGAGAAGGATCCTCTTCTTTTTGCAACACCATGAATCCCTCGCCGCAACCGTCCAGGCCGCGCAGAAAACGATCGCCGCGACGTGCTGACGCACCTTTTGTAAGCGTTCTCGATCTTCCTTCTCCAGAGGAACTTTATCTTGCTGTGACTGCCGAGTACTCGGCGCGCGCACAAGCGATCGAGGAGCAGCGCTTGTGGTTGGCCACTGTTTCCAAAGGCGCTGCAGCAGTGAAACCACCTGCTCGCCCGTCCGTCGGATGTTCCTTCGGACCACTTCCGATTCCAACATACCCCCCGCACCAGGAGGTGCTACTCAGAATCGAGTCCGCGGCTGTGGTTGCCCATCGACTCGCGCACCTCACGTCCCACCCAACACCCACCATTGTGGAAGCACGCATGGCTAATCGCACCGCCGCTGAAGCGATCAGCGCGTTGCACCGTATGATCTGCCAACCTCCTCTGACACCATAGCAGGCGTACTTGCATGCGATCGTCTTCCCTGACGCGATTGCTGTTGTGCCCAGGGAAACGAGGTGCACGCCAAATCGCGTGACGCGCATTGGCTAGTATGCGGTAAGGAGACGGAGGAGGGGCCGGAGATTTGGTTGGCATGAACCACCGTTTCTTCCTCACCCCTTTTCACCTTCCGTGCCTTTTGACTGATGCACTGCTGGCGCCACCATAGTTGCTCGGCCATTCCGCTGCTGTGTCCGTAAAGACTGCGTACTTTCTGCCTTGTTGCGTGCGTGTCTGCGCACGCCCTCTCTACTTTCTTTGTTTCACTGCTTTTTACACCGTGGCAGCAGCTGCTGGTGTCGATGCCGCTACTCTCGCTGACTGCCTCTAGGGCTCTTGTGCTCTGTGGCCGTTTGAAACGGTTTCCAGAAGGGACGCTTTCGTGGTGGGCAGCCCCCCCCCCTCTCTCCCCATCCAGTCGGGGCCACCCGGCTTTGTGTCAGATCTTGAGGAAAAGAAGCGCAGACAGGATGAGTACAACAAGAACGGATATAAAAGAGGACGTTGTGTGCCGCTCAGCATTTGCCAGCGTGAGCAAGACGAAAGCGAGCACACGACAGGAAGAGAGGCTCGCCTTCAGATACCTCCACTACTGCATAGCTGCACGTCGCTCACCGTTATTCCATCTACCGGCGTGGCGCACTGTCTCCTGCGCGGCCGCATGCTGCACATATCCCCTTCTCTCCCCGTCTCTACTTCTTGCCCTCCTTTCGTTCGTTGGAACTACGGAACGAATGCGTACGCGTCGGTCGCCCTTCGCTGCTCGGCCGCTTTCGTATCATTCTGTTTTTCCCTGGTCCGTCTTCTGGCCGTGTCGTGTGTGCTGACGAAGTGGTTGGTATTCGTTTTTCTTTTTGTTGTTGACTCCCCTCATCTCCACCCCCCCTCCCCTTCCCTCCCTCCCTCTCTCTTAAACAGGAATAACCGGAAGAACGTGCTTTGAGCATCACAGTGCGCGCGACGAGACGGACACGTTTATGTTTTGTCGTTCTCCCTGTGCGCTAACACTCCCCTGTTCTTTTTCGATTCTCTGCGCCGCCCCATTGTTGTTCTCCCCCTCCCCTTTTCGCCTATCGCACAGGGGCGTTTCTGCTGGAGACGTCATTGCAGACATCCACGGCTGCTGTGTTGTGGTCCCGAGCTGCCTTATTTTGTGACGGCGTAAAGGAGAGAGAGGGGCACATTCTGCCCTGTTGTCCAGGAAACAAACGAAAAGAACAACAGCAAAAAAAAAAAGAACAGGCGCGGCTGCAGGACACGGAGCGTGCTGTCAGTTGCGAAGAAACATTCAAACAACAGCGATACAGTCAAGTAGTCCTCGGCGACTACGTCTGCACATCGCCTGGGGCCCGTTGCCACCCGTCTCGGAGAAGAAAGACAAAGAAAAAAAAACATTATCCAGTTCCAATCATGCTCTTCAACCTGCGCGGTATCGTTCCTCAGAAGGAGGAGAAGGTGAAGAACCAGATGACGCTTGCTGACATTCTCGCTTTTCGCGACACATGGACTGCCATTCCTGAGCCGAACTTCTCGCTAGAGCGCGTGCTGCTGACTGCCCGCCTGGAGAAGCAACGCAAGGCAGAGATTCCTAAGCTCGTCATGTCCGAGAACGGATTCCGCGTTCGCGACAAGAAGGACATGGACGCGTCGGAGCTCGAGCTACGCCGCGTGCAGGGCTCGCTGAACAAACTCACTGACAAGAATTTCGACGCCGTGGTGGAGGAAGCGCTTTCGCCGGACCTGGTGTTGAATCCGCTGGTGCTAAAGGGTGCCGTGGATATCATCTTCAACAAGGCCGTGGCGGAGCCGGTCTTTTCCGGCATCTACGCCCAGCTGTGTCAGCGCATCAAGGTGTACGAGCAGGACCTTGTCGCGGAGGCCGCGGAAAACCCCACATCCGAGCTTGGCCAGCTCATGGCAGCGGTACAGGCGGGGGACGATGACCAGAAGAACGTAAACGGACGCGTGCGCAACGCGTTGGTGAAGCGCTGCCAAGAGTTTCACGACAGCTTCGTGAACCAGCCGCCACCCCGAAACGCCGAGGCCGAGGAGCAGCTGCGCAAGCGCAACATGGCGAACATCAAATTTGTTGGCGAACTGTACATGCGCTCGCTCATCTCACACCGCGTGATTCTGGCCGTGTGCTCGACGGCGCTTGTCCTGGGCTTTATACCGAGTCCCAAGCTGGTCACCACGGATGCCGACCTCGAGATGATGGTGAGTCTGATGAATGTCATCGGCAAGCGGTTCGACGAAAACGCTGGCATGGCGCTGAACCACGTGCCGAAGGACGCCGCTGCTGCGGCACACCCGCACGACACCATCTGGCGCGCGCTGAACTCGTCGATGAACGATCCTCGCTTCTCGCGTCGCATCCGGTTCCTCATTCAGAATTTGCTGGAGTGGCGCAACGACGGGTGGAAGCCGAAAGAGAGCTCTGCCCAGGGCTCCTCGGGTGGTAGCGCAGACGACAGCAACAACACGACCCACAACGAGCGCCCCAACCACCGCTCTAGCAACAACGCATGCAGTCACAGCAACACCGGCGGCTTTAGCGGACCGAACGAGCAGATGCACCGCAATGCAGCGCCGAACAACTTCGGCAGCGGCGGCTCGTGGCAGCAGCAGATGCAGCAGCTACACTCCGGTGGTCGCGGCCCCATCATGGGCAGCTCTAACGCGGGCGGCAACCGTGGCGGGACGCGGCCTTCGAGCATGGCGGACAGAGGCGACGAAAAGTATGGCCGTGGCGGTGGCCCGGGAGGCCTGCGGCAGGGCCCCGTCTCGAGCTTCAACGACCTCAGCCAGTTCCCAGCCAGCAATGACCACATGATGCCGCCGCCGCCGCCGTTCGCGGCGCCGCCGCCGCCCTTCCCAGGGGAGGGTATGATGCCGCCGCCCATGGTGCCGCAGGCGGCTTCGGTGTCTGGGCCGCAGATGAGCGATGAGGACCGCAAGTTGATGGCGCTGGCGACACCGCCGAAGTGCGTCGACGCCGACCTCAGCGCGCGTATCTTGAGCTGCATCCGCGATGCGCACACGGACGGGGACTGGGCCGCTGCCGGCAAGGCGATCGTGGAGGCGGTGCCGCAGGACGCCGCACACATGTGCCGCATGTGCGCTGTTTTCGTCATTGCAAAGAAGGTGACGGAGACGTCTTCAGAGGCGGACCGGGAGCTTTTCATGAGCTCGCTCAACAGCGGCATGTTCGACATCAAGGAGCTGACGCGCGGCTACTCATGGTGCCTGACAAACGCTGTGGCGTACAATGTCAAGGAGGACTTCCCCAAGGTGTACAGCCGCTTCGTGGCGTGCGTGACGGCAACGAAGTCGATGGACTTCTTGTCGATGGTGAGTAACGTCATGGCACGCACGGCGAACTACCTCGACGCGCTGTACGTGCCGCTGGAGGGTGCGCAGATGGAGTGGGAGGAGGATTTCCTGGAGGTGTGGACGTCTGTGCTCGGCAAGTGGCAGGAAGCTCACCCCGGAGACAAGTCTACTGGCAGCGACATCCTCAACTGCATTGCATCCATCAAGCAGCGGCCCTTCATGAAGGACATCGTTTCTGACTTTATGATGGAGCTGAGCCAGCAGGGCTACCTCGATGATGCCGAGGCCCAGACTTGGATTCGCGAGAATCGGACGAACGAAAAGTACAAGATGTTCATGGACCAGATGGAACAGATGTACCCCGACACGGCGTAGCTGCCCTACGAGTCTGTGCTGTTTTTCTCTCTCTCTCTCTCTTGTTGAGTTTGTGTGCAGAGATGCTTGTAGACAGTCGTCCGTCTTTTTCTCCTATTGTTCGTCTAGGTGTGGGCCCATTACGGGGGCGTGCTCTGCGGCGGTGCTCACGCACATCAGCGTGGAGGCGGCACGATGAAGTCCTCCCGTTCCCCCGCCGCGTTGGCAGTTCCACACGATCTCGTGCTTTTCTTCTGCCTTTGCTTGTGTCTTTTTGAGCCTCCTTGCGGCTTTACCTTTTTTTTTTCTGGCAGGAGATGGCTTCATGCGTTTCACCTCCTTGTGCTTGTGCTTGTGCGCACACACACACACACACACACCTTTAGATGGCCGTTGTATGCATCTGCAGAATAGCCTCTCCGTCTTCTCCTACTTCTGCACTCCTCCTCACAAGCCCTTGTATTAAGCGGGGGAGCGCACCAGAAAAGGTTGACAGACGCGATGGTGTCGTAGCCGTCGGGTATTCAGACGTCGCAGCGTGGATCGGGCCAAGGCGAAGTGGTCGGGTGGGAGACATGTGCTATATCCTCGCGCTGATGCGTTCCTGAGGTTCCTCAACAGTGTGGGTCGTGCCCTTATCCTTCCCATACTCCCAGCGCTAGTCCTGAGCTGCTTACCGGAGTATCCGTTTGTGTGTGTTGGAGGGTGTGTGTGCCTGTCTCTCGTTCTCACTCGCTCATACGCTCCTTTTTTATCCCTTCCCCGCCCTCTATGTCGGGCCGCCATCCCTGTCAGTACTCGCCCCCTCTCTCTTTTTATATATTTTTGCTCCACATCACAAGAACCCAAACAACAAGAGGCATGCCATTGCCGTCGTTGGGATGTCAGCCGTTTTCGTCTTCGTGTCTGTGTGTGCTCTTGCTGCGTAAGCCTTCATAAGTGCCGTAACATAATTATGAACGCCAATGAAGAGCGACTTGAGGTAACCCAATCTAAAGAGAGAGCCGAAACACTGAAGTTTTGTACGCAGACATAGCGACCACTCCATGCAACGTGCGCGTCGGAGGACGGGGATATCATGTAACGGGTCGATGCAGTCTCTCAGGGTTTTGCCTTTTGCAATTTCTAGAGCTGTGTGTCGGGAGTTGTCGAGAGTGCAAGATCTAAGGGGGAGACTCCTCTTGAGAACACAGGCTGCAGACTTTGAACCCCCCGCCTGCGTGGCACACGTGCGTGCTCCGGCGGGCGCACGCCCTCAGGTATGCCCCATCATTTTCGTGGCCCATTCGCCTTTCTCTGCCCCGCTCCCTCGATCTCGCTCGAGCCTTGCGCGCCTCTTCGTCGCCTCACTCGACGCTCGACTCCACATACCTTCTCTCTGCGCTGTCGGAGCAGAGCACAGTACAGCGGCCTCTTCTTTCATCGCCGCTGCTTCTGCCTCTGGCTAGGCCTGCACACACACACACACACACACACACAGACTCTCAAGTCACCCACACACAGCGGCCCCATGCTGCAATGCACGGCGCTGGTGCTCAAGTCGCAGCACAAGAATGTGCTGCGCAAGGGCCGTCCGCACATGCAAAAATATAAGGAGCTGAACCGCTGGCAGCGCGAGGCGCAGGGCATCACGAAGTGGGAGCAGGGCCACTCTCACCGGCCTCAGCCCTACGTAGAGCGCTTTAATCCGGAAGGTGCCGGCCTCACTCGCGGCACGTCGGCATACGCGTGGAAGTGGTGGCACACACAGTACCCATGGCTGCCCAATGTGGCGCCCGCCGACTACGTACCGCCGAGCCCGCGGGGCATTCGCCCCGCAGCCTGGGATGACGAGTTTGCCGACGTCGTGCTGAGCATGAGCGACGAGGAGATTCAGAGCTATCTCCTGGACAAGCTGACGGAAGTGATCTTTGCCGAGACACAGCGCGACGGCTACGAGCTGCGCCGCCTAGACTTTGAGGGCAAACCGCTCACAGAGCTGCCAGAGCGGCGCATCATTGAGAACTTCGTTTTCGAGGAGGAGACACTGCGCGAGCGCGTGCTGGACCAGGTAGTCGAAGGCGTGTTTCGTCTCGTCCCCACCTCCGCCGACCGTCTGGAGCTGAAAAGCGTGGCCAACATCATCGACTTCGTCCTGACACACGTGACGGTGGCTCGCAAGCCGGTGCAGCTGGAGATTCCTGAGGCAGCGCGAGCTGTGATGCGGTCGCACCCGCTACAGCCTCAGCTGGGCTTTGTGCATGCCCTGCCGACCGACAATCGCGACGCCGTTCTGCAGGAATGGGAGCGGATGCACCACCTCGATTGGCAGTTTGGAAAAGCCGTGTATGAGCCGCGCAGCGTCGAGAACGAGCGTGGCAACTTGACGTGGCTACGTGAAGTCCGCCACCACGAGGCACGGGAGGCGTTTCAGGCGGACGTGGACTCGGGCGAGGCTCGCCGGCGCCACATGGAGAAAATTAAGGCGGCCGCTCAAGTTCCACACACCGACACCGCTTCACCGTAGTTGACTGTTGGTGTTGTTCAGGGTGCCGGATAGGGATTGGGCGTGAAGCGTCGAAGAACAGGCTCGGCTTTTCGAGATGACTGCTCTGTGCTCACCTGCTCTCTTTCCCCCTCTGTGTGTGGTCCTCTCTCTTGTACGGCTGCACTCGTTCTTTCTGGCATGGTAGCGGCCGCATGCGTTGAAGTCTCCACGTTGCGGGGGAGGGGGCGCACTGATGCTCTGTTTTTGCGGGGACCCTTCTGTCTGTCCTTTCCTATGCTGCAGTACGAGTGTGAGGAGACCGGTCGGGCCCTTGTTGCGAAACGGTGCGCCGTGTGTATATCTGTGCCTTGTGTGTGCATGTGTGTGTATGTGTGACAAGAGACAGCGCCACATGCATGGCGTATGCGCACGTGTGAGAGGCGTAAGGAATCCACATGTGCCGAAGAAAGAAAAAAAGCGAGCGAAGCGCTGTAGCGCGCCCCAGTCACGGCCAAGAGCAGGAGGAGAGCAGAAGGCGAGCGAAGCGCATACGTGCAGGCGAAAACGGCTTCTTGGCCGCAGCAGGCTGCATTGTCGGCACGCCTGGCCAGGCCTCTTTGTCTCCCATTCTGGATATGGGAGACCCTTCTTCCGGCCCGCTCATCAATAGCGAACTTCGCTCTTTCCTTCCACGGACGTTTCCAGAGGTAGTGTGCATGTGTGCAGGTGGGCGCGCATGCCGCCCACATAGAGATGCTGCGCGTCGCAGCTGCTTCCCCTGCGGTCGCCATGTCTTCCTTTGCCATCTCCGTTCTCTTTGTATGCTTCTCCGTGATGATGAGTTGTACCTGGCGCCCACATGCGCACCGCTGCACACCTTTTTCCTGCCTTTTGGTGCAACGAGCACACGGAGGAGGGAGAGGCGGAAGAGGGAAACAGCTCTATCCCTCATCATCGCATCAGCGAGGGTGTCGTGGAAAACCCTCCCAGGTACTCGTGCGTGTGAAGCCGTTGGAGTGGCATACTTGCCCTTCTCATTTTTTCTGCGTGGTCTTTGTCATTCTCTGTTGCTCAGACACGTCTTTACGGCACGCTCTCTCGAATAGAATCTTCGACGTGTGCCTCTGTTCACTCGTTGCTTCGGAGTTTTGAGTAGGTGTGTGCGGGGTGGGGGTGCGGGCGGTCATGAGCTACAGCTCCGCTGCGGCGGAGTCGCCGCAGGATTACGGGCAGCCGAGCAGGGACAACGCCATCCCTTCTGAGACGGCCTCTCCGCCGGCCTCCGCTAACGGCTCAAAAGGCCCGCTTACCCAGCCCGTTTTGGGGCAGAGTGGCGCGGCACCAACAGCCCCGTCGTCCGATAACGCCGAGACAGATGCCGAGCAGCTAAAGCAGCAGCTTAAGCTCATTCAGCTATGCTTCGCCGAGCACGAGTTCGGCATCATCGTGGACGAGAACAACCCCACCGACAGTCGCTCAAGTTCGTCGCCCAGTGACGCCTCCTCGCTTTCTTCCTCATTTGACTCAGTGAATGGCCACGACGTCGCGCAACGACGGCGCGGCCCGCGTGGGCTTCCCGCCTACGATCCGCTGGCTTTTGTGAAGGGCAAGGTGCAGCATGGCGTGCCGCTCGCCTCGCTGTCGCAAGACCTGCACGCCTATGCCGAATACCTGGAGGAAAAGATTGCGCAGTGCGTGAACACCGACGTCCACACGGCGTTTGTGAACGTCTCAGGCCACCTCGTGGGGATGCGCGACGAGCTCTCCTACATGGAGCGCCCCCTCACCGCAGCGATGGAGAAGCTGTCTTCCGTCGTTGGCCAGCTGTCGATGACTTCGCTGAAGGTGAAGGGCAAGGTGAAAGCGGCGTGTGATGCGGAGATGGAGCGCGCCTTCGATGCGATGTACCTAAAGTGCATGGTTGTGTACGAGACGGTCGCGTACCAGCTGGACGACCTAGCTGAACTGCTACACATCACGGTGATTTCTGCGGCAACGACGGCGCGCAGCGCGGCCACTGGCACCGGCACGAGTGCGGCTAGTGCATCAATGTTCCCGCTCACGATGGCATCGCGCGACGACAGTGACAAGAGCGGCGCCGCACCCGGAAAGATGTCCCTCTCGATTGCGTCCGATACCCTTCTTTCCGACGCCGCACTGGATGTACTCGAGGACGCGGTGCTGCTCTTCCAGGAACTGAAGGAAACCTACCAGCGCCTCGGCTCGTTGCCATCGCGCCAGCAGGAAAAGATGGAGTTGATGGCATACGTAGCCGCTGCCGAGCAGTCCGTAATGGGTGCGCTGGAGCTGGTCCTGGTTCACACCAGCCAACTCGTCTTCCGCCCCACCTCAGAGAACAGCGGTGCTGCTTCGACGTCGTCTCCATGTGCGGTGGCGGGCAATGAATCCGCCACCTCCGCGCGTATGACGGTCGGCTCGCCTGTCGCTCAGCAGCTTCTCGGCCGCATCATTGAGCTCTACGCCCAGGCAGGAGAGGTGAAGCAGTTGGCCGCGGTGTTCCGCAACGCCGTGCTGCGTCCGCCGCTGGAGGCGGTGGTTACGTGGAAAGCGGCAACACAGGCTCGGCAAAGCGTCGAGGGCACGGTGGCGCTTCTGAAGCAGGTGAAAGCAGTAGTACAGACTACTTTCTTGCCACTGTTACCGCTGCTGCGCGAGCACTACGGCACCGCCTTGCACCCAACGGCGACGATCGTGTGGCCCATCTTAAGCGAGACGCTGGTGAAGAAGCTGCCGTCGCTGTACGAGGTCGGCATCCCGAATCACTTCCAGGTGAAGTACAAGGCGGCCTACGAGCTGCTCGCGATCGTTGAGAGCTCCTGCGCGGACCTGGAGGAGCTGGCAGCTCTGCGTCGATCACCGGATGTCGTCCTGTGGAACCATAAGTGGAATATCAACGTCTACGCTGCACTGCGCGTGAGTGAGGTGGACAAGGCGGTGCAGTCCGTCACATCCCCACTTGATCGCCTCCCAGCGGCGACGAACAGCCAATACCAACTCCGCCTCTTCTACATTGCACATCAACAGCTGCTGCACCTCTTCTCATCCTCCGTGTTTTCGCTGCTGTGCACGCCGTGGTTTCTACGACAGACTGTCGTGTGCTGCTACCGGGTCCTGACGCGGGTGCAGGAGGCTGTAGCCGCGGCGACGCCGGCTTCGAGCGGCGGGGCGTCAGCTGAGGATAGACAGACGAGCACAACAGCGTCGGAAAACGGCAGCACGCCTGCCGCGGGGGCCCACGGCACGCTGCTGGTAGCGATCGCTGACGCGCACACACTGAGCAGCTTTCTGACGGGACAGCTGCGGCATGTCATTCTCGGGCGACTGGCAGCTGAGTCAGGCCAGGAGTTGGCTGCAATGGCCTCCGTGACTGCCACGACCGCCACTACACCTGCGCCCGAGCGCAGCACGGCGGACCTTGTCACGGAAGTGCTGCAGTTTGCCAGCGCGTCCGTGTGCGGCCAGTTCGTGCAGCGGGCGAGGGCAACACTTGTGCATCAGATCACCGACGCTGCGGTAGTGCCACTGCAAAATATCAAGTCCGTGCGCTCAGCATACTCCCACACGCGCAAGACGATGCCGTCCGCCGCCTCCTGGTACGTTGCTTCTGCGCTACAGCCACTGCAAAAGTTCGCCGAGGATGCGCAGCGCAGCGGATTTACTGGGGCTGCGCTTCAGGACAGCGTGGCGGATATGTTGCGGACAGTCATGTCGCACTTTGTGGCGCTGGCCAGAGAAACGCTACTCACGGCAAAGAAGACGGAGGAGAGCTGGGAGAAGCTGCGCCGTCGCAAGGAGGGGGCTTCGGTGTTGCAGACGACGGAGGTTACTCCTGACAACAGCGAGGAGGTCAGCGGGGGCGCCGTATCGACGGTTGGTGGGCAGCGCGTCACCATGGAGACAGCGACGGACCGTGACAAAATGACGATTCAGCTGTGGATGGATGCCCACGCTATGCTGGAGGTGGTGCAGCTGCCTCCGCTCAGCTTGACCTCGGTGATGGCCGCCGAGTTGTTTCAGCCGGCGTTTGACCTACTGCGCCGCGCCGAGTGGATTCAAGGGGCCGACATCCCTGAACCGCCGGATGTCGATGCGTGACGCGCCAACGCCGCACGTAATTGAATGACACACGAGTGTCGGGGGAGTGGGTGAGCTAGTACGTTGCAAGTGTGGACAGGCGACGGAGACTTGGGGCCTTTTCCCCTCCCCGTTTTCTTTCTCTCCATCGTGCGGCGTCAAGCGTGTGTTTCGTTGTTGTTTTTCGAGCTGAGTGGGCTTTTCGTTTCGTTTTTAGTTCGCTCTTTGGCTCCGCCTTCGTCACCTCTCCTTCACCTTCGTGGTTCCTCCGCTTCACTCGTCGAGGAGGCGCCTGCGCGCAGGTAGTGGGACGATCCTGCCATTCCGGGCACGCGTGCGAGTCAGAAGCGGCGATTGGCCGACAAAGTCCACAGCACCAGCCGGAAAACGAGCTCGCTAAAGGGATGACGGCCATACAGGACGAAAGCCAGTTGCAGAAGCTCTCCGTCAATCACGTATCCGTGGGCGATGATGCGTATGCGACCCACTGTGGTGCATGTACCGTGAGGGAGGCGATGTAGGACGGTTTGGTGGTGGTGGCTCCCGCTCTCCCTATCCAAGCCTTCCGCCATGTCGGAGTGCACGAGACTGTGAGGAGCATCATGAGCAAGAGAGGGGAGACATGTGGTTGCCTTCTTCCCACAAGTCCCCCTCTCGCTCAAGCGTGCTTCGACTCTTGAGGCAGACGCTCGTCTCTCCTTGCCTTCGCCGCTACCCTCTCTCACCTTTCCTGCGTCCGTCTGCCTCATCTCCACTGCGCCTCTCGCTGCGGTGCTCGTTTCGCTCCCTCGCTCAACCTGCTCTTGGACGTTGTCCTGGGCGCACGCGCCACTCGGCAGCACCGTTTTGAAGGAAGAATAGAAGGATTCACGAGGCTCGTGCGAGGAAGCGCGCTCACTGCTTTGTGCCCGGACGTACACAGACACACACACACACACACACAGCGTGCACCGGGGATTTCGCATCGTGCGCTTTCTCGCACGATCCGCGGAAAGAGAAGGACAACATCAACACGCACGGACCTCCGCGCGCTGCCATCGGGTCCAGTCACCTCATCTCCATTTCGACGGCGCACTGGGGTCTGGCGATTACGGCAGCTCTGTGCTAGCACTTCATTCTCTTGCTTTTTTTTTTCGTCTCGCGTGACGCACCATGAGAAAAACTTTGCCGACCACGGTGGCCGCCGAGGCCGCTCCTCTCGTCTCCGCCGAGGATGCATGGGAAAGACTCTGGCGTTCCCTTCCCTCCGTGCAGAAGCAGCATTGCATCAATACGGAAGCCTCAAAGGAAGCCGAGGGAGCCGCACCGCTGCAGCAAACGGCCAAGACGGAGGGTAGCTTGGGCGCTGATGTACATAGAGGCGCGGGGCCCGTATCTTTGCTGTCCGTCGTTCTGCCGCGCGCAGAGATGGCACACCTGGTGACCTGCGTTTATCTCGCCCTGCACAGCAACGCGATCGAGTCAGACACCGAGGCCTCCGTGGAAGGGGCTCTGCGCGCGCCGTCTCTCGGCAAAGCCCACGGTGACGAGGCAGAGGCCCCAGATGCGCCGAGGGTGCTGCGAGAGACCTACACCAGAGAAGACTTCATCGCTTTTCTAGAGAGCGTGCCATCCCGCTGGATGCCTGATATGATTGCTGCGCAAGAGGGCGAGGAGGAGCGGAGTCTGTGGGTGGAATTCAACGCTGAGCTCGTGGACTGCGTCGTGAGCGACGAGGCGCCGTACAGCCTGCTACCACCGACAGAGGTGTTCACCATCCGACGCACGGCAGCGGCGGTAAACCTAGAGGCGCCGGTGATCGACTACGTAGAGGTGCTGCCGCTTCGATGGTACCCTGCTGTGTACGATAACCTCTTTGGAAAACTCCAGCTGAATGATGACCGGAGCGACGCGAGCCTCACTCTTGCGCAGTTTCGCATTTTCTTCGACTGGTTCCACAGACTGCATTTTTGCAACACGGATGCGTCGAGGTCGAATGCGGCTGCCGAGGACGTGTACAATCGGTACTGCGACCCGCGCGGCCAATTTACCGCAACACAGTTTGAGCTGGCGTGCGAGGAAATGTGCGCGGTGTACGCGCAGCGCCGCGACGCGGCCGCCTATCTGGAACAGCTGGTGCACCGCACGGAGCATGTGATGGCTCAGCACGACGAGGACGGTCCTGTAAACACGGCGCAGCAAGCCGCACGCATGAGCGCTGAGTTTTTCCTCCATCCGGAGGAGGTGACGCTGCCGAGCTGGCGTCGGTACTTGACGAGCCCTGTTTCGCTGTACATGCCGGATGAGCTACGCGTCGTGCAGCAGGAGATCGATCGCTACCATCGCCATAGGTGCCCGCGCATCCTGCTCCTCGGGCCTGCAGGCATTGGAAAGAGCGAGGTGGGCAGACAACTAGCTGAGGAGCTGCATTGTGTTCACTTGGATGTGCTGGAGCTGGCCATGGCTGCGCTGCGCGATACAGCGCAAAGGGCTGTCGCTGAGGAGCTGGAGGTGTGCCTTGCACAGCGCATTGCAGTGCCGATGAAGGTGCAGGTGCAGCTGTTGCAGGACGCCATGACAAGCGCGCGTGCCGAGTACCGGGGCTACATATTCAGTGACACCATGTTCTCCACAGCAGAGACCACCGACGCGTTTCTCGAGCACTTTGTGCGACCGCTGCAGCTGTCAGAGATGGCGAGGCCAGACCACGTTGTGGAGGTGTGCACCGCCGTTCCGGATGTGTACCAGGAGCACGCGAGTGGCAGGATTGCCATTGCGGCAGCGGCGTCGCAGCAGGCGTGGGACGCCTTCGTCAAGGATGAAGCGCAGAAGGCACGGGCTTTGGAGAAGGCGCAGATGCGGGCTGATTGCGAGAAGATTCTAGCACACCTGGTGGAGATGGAAGGCGCGACGGGGAAGGCAGCGCCGCCAGCTGCCGACTTGGAGCTGGCCCGTCAACAGGCGGCCGAGGCACAAAGCATTCTGCTGGCCCTGGAGGAGGAGGAGGAGGAGGAGAAGGGCGCGGTTGCCGAGCGCGACGAGGAAGACGCAGCTGAGGAGGCGGGGCACACGAAGAGGTCCTCCCTGCCTCCCCTGGCGGCAGGAAGAGCAGCAGAGGTGCGTCTGCGCCTCGCATCGCTTATCCACGATGGCCGCATCGAGGCGGGGGCGCAGCTTTCCTTTACAACGGCAGAGGGCGCTGCCGCTCGTCTTCCTTCTCTGGAGGAGCAGGACTGGACTTCCAGCTGGCGGAAACATGTTGAGTTTGCCAAGAGTATACACCACCACCTACTCGTGGACCCTATTGCGTCCGCCAGCATCGGGCACGTTACGTCGTATATCGCGCACGTGTTTCACCTGTACCCGTGCGAAGAGCCGGCGCTGCTCGGCTGTGCGAAGACGGGCGAGGACGAGGACGGCGGCGAAGACGGCGCACACGGGCAGAGCACCTCCGTCGCCGCAGACGAGGAGCGCAGTCGTGCCGTAGAGGAGGCGGCGGAGGAGGCGGGGCTGTCACTCTCACCCGTGTGGAAGCGATATTGCCCTGTCACGGCGTTCGAGGATCATGTACTGATTGAAGGTGCAGCCTGCTATGCCTGCACCTACCGCGGCCACTACTACTGTTTCGCGTCTACCAGCAAGCGGGCCGCGTTCGTGGACTTCCCCATCAAGTACCTGCGTCAGCGCCGCTCTCCCGACCGCAAACCGGTGCTCGTGGTAGCGGACGACACGCTGGTTCACTCCAAAGACGCAATGGTAGAGACCATGCAACGCGTGGTGGGCGAGGTGGCGGCGCAGCTCAACCTGACGCCGTATACCGTCTCGGAGTTCGTGAAGCTGCTCGAGCCGCGTCAGGCGCTTCTGCAGGCGCGCCACGCAGCGTGCGTCGGCCGGCAGATGGCTGAGGAGGAGGCCCGTAAGGCGCGAGCGGAGCGCCTAGAGCTGGCCGCCAAAGCGCAGGCAAAGAAGAAAAAGGGCAAGATGGAGCCCAAGAAACCGAAGCTCAAGAAGAAGGCTAGTGGGCCAGGGCGTGCGTCATTCTTGCAGCAAGCGCTACAGGACCGGCAGGGTAGCGCCGCAGCCTCTGTCGGGGCGCGCCGACGTGTTCCTCGCACGATGTTCTTGGAGGGCCCGCAGAGCATGGCCGACGAAAAGGCGATGCATATTCGAGCAGCGAAAGAGAAGGCGGCATGCACCGCGCCACTGCTGCTCTCGGCAGTGACGTCGGTGGATCTGCAGAAGGACATTCTTCATGGGTTGTGGGAAGGGGACCTGCTTCCGGAGACGGTGCTGGTTCTGCGCCCTGCCGACGCGCCGGTCGCGGAGATGGCCGAGGAGGACGAAGAAACGGAGAAGGGCAGCGCAAACGGGAGTGACCTGCCGGTTCTTTCGCAAACGCTGAGACTGCTGAAAAGGGCCCGAAAAGTCGAGCGGCGCTCTGTGATGGCGAGCAGGAGCCACCCGAGCGCGCGGCAGTCGCAACCGTTTAACGTGCTCACCATCTCCTTGCCCAAGACGCCGGTGGTGCACGAGGTGATCGCAGAGGTGATGCAGTTGCTGGACCCGCTCGCCATTCAAGCCAGCGAGGCCGCTGTGGATCAAGCACTCGGAGAGGAGGAGGAGGACGCCTTCGACGAAGAGGCCGAGGAGGAGGCCGAGGAGGCGGCGTTACTGAACCCCGATGGCGACGCGGCTCCCCGAGTGCCGCAACCGCCGCCCCACCCCCTTACGCGGCCGATGCGCCGTTTCCTGCATCAGTTCGGGTCGCGTCTCGACAATTGTCCCGTTACGCTGCGTGAGCGCGGCATCCTCGTTCGCGGGCGACAGGAGTTCTGCCTGCGCTTCGTGGACGGTCTTTACGTGTTCGCCACCCAGGAGGCGCGCGACGCGTTCGCGCGCTGTCCGCAGCGCTACGTCGGCGAACTACCTCCTGAGACGCTTCCGCCTCGCGTGTGGTTGGTGGGGCCGACGCGCTCCGGCAAGAAGACACTCGCAGCTGGGCTGCAGGAGGCTTATCGCGTGCCTTTCTTTGTATACGACCGCCATTTTTTCGAGGAGTGTGTCGAGGCGGTCCTGACGCCAGGAGGTGGCATGGTAAGGGGCGTGTACATCCCTCAGGATAGCGAAGATACGAACCCGTATGTTGACCGCGCGCGCATGCTGCTAGAGGAGGTGCGCAACAGGGCGCGGGAGGAGAAGACGAAGCTGAAGGCCAGGGCAGAGGCTGAGCGCCTGTTGCAGGAACGTGAGCAGCGCGAGGAGGAGCGTGCCGCGCGCAGCGACGCGGACGTGGACGAGGAGGACAACGATAACGAGGATGTCTGGGACGAAGCCAAAGAGGCTGACCTGCAGGAGAAGCTCGAGTTCGAGCCGGAGGACCCCGAGGACAAGCAGGCGCGCCTGAGTGAGGCATACCTGCGCATTGCCAGTTGTGTGACGCGCTTCCGCCCCTTCGATACGCTCGGCTATGTGATGATCTGCCCGCCGTTCTCTGACGGCGACCTCGACGTCCTCTTTGACGAAGGCTGCATCCCGGAGGTGGTGATGCGGCTCAACATCGACGAGGAGACCTTTGCGCAGCGAGGCGCACTGCGCGCGACAGAGCGGCGCGAGGCAGTCGAGCACGCCAGCGTGCAGGACACTGCCGCAAAGGAGGTGGAAGCCACGAAGCAGGCCACGCAAGCCATCCGCGACGCCGCACGGCTGCAGCGACGCCGCGAAAAAGCGCTGCGGAAGTGGCGTCGTCGGCACATTGGCGCGAATGACGTCGATTCCCCATCGGAGGAGGAGGCGGAGGCGCCGCCCGCGCAAGGGCACTCTGGCGACGCGCAAAGCGGCGATGACCACGACGATTTGGACTCGGCGGCTGCTGCCGCCATCCACGGAGAAGGCCAGCTGGGCATGGAGGAAGACCATCCCACACAGGAAGAGGCGCTGGATGAGTTCATGGGCATTATCGAAGAGCGGCATGTTGAGGTGGTACGGGTCGACGGCAGGGCTGCGAGGGAGACGGTTTGCCGTGCCGTCGTTGAGGCCCTGGGACGCCACATGCGCCACCGTGCCTCGCTCTTCTACGTGCCAGAGGTTATGCGCTTCGAAGACGCAATGGCGCGCCTGACGGCTGGCGGTTGCGATCTGTCGTCGTTCGGCTACGAGGACCCGGTGCGCTTGTACAGATATCGCCAAGAAGGCCCGCAGACCGCTTGCGCCTGGAAGCCCGCCGGCGTGCGCGTCGGCCCGGAGCAGCCGCTGCAGGAGAGCGCACAGGGCTTCTACGCCGACGACGCTGCTGGTGACGCGGAAGCTGGCGACGACAACGAGTTAGAGGAGCCAGAGGTTCTGAGCGAGGTACTGTCCGACGAGGTGCAGGAGCTGCGCGACGTGGTCGAGAGGCGCAAGCGGCGATGCCAGCGAAAGGCAGCGCCGCGAGTGGCGCGCGTGAACCACCGTCTCTACTTCTTCAAGGACGACGACTCGCTTCTCTGTTTCGTACGCGATCCGTGGCCCTTCATGCGCCAGGCACCACCAAACCCGACGCTTCTCCAGCAGCCCGTCGTGTCCGTGTACGAGCACGACGTCCGTTACGCCACGGAGAAGGGCAGCGCCAAGGAGCGCGTGCTGGCCGACTCTGTAGCGTTCAACCTAGGTATGAGGTGCATGTCTGTTTCGTCGCTCCTGGCCTGGGGGGCGGTGCACCCGCACTGGCACGCGCTGAAGCTTGACTGCATGTTGGCGGCTCAGCAAGGCAGCGCAGACCCTACCCTTGTACAAAAGCTGCTCGTTTTGTACTTGTCGACGGCGGAGGTGAAGCACAGCGGTGCGGTGCTGCACAACTTGCCGCATACCGCCATGTCAGCGGAGGCCCTCCCGCGGGTAGCGTGCGCTGCGCCGATCGTCAAGGTGATGGCGGCTTCATCGGCCCCCTTGAGGGATGGCAGGGCAGATGACCACTCAGCGCCGGACGCGGATGGAGAAGCCGATGGGTGGAGCGCTGCCGTGGCCGCTTTGGAGCGCCACGCGGCCGTGCGGTTGCCGCTTCCCCGGCCGAGCGTGCCCCTCGACGCCAGCAACCTCGTCGCGGCAGTTCACGGTGTCGAGGAGTACGTTCAGCAGACACAGGAGTCCGTGCTGCGAGAGCAGCGTGCTTTTCCAGCTCGGCTACACAACTCCTATCAAGTCTACAGCTATGTACACCGTCACCTGTCCCAATTCACCGCCTTCTGCCCGTACGAGTGGCTTGAGCACGACGACCTTGTGCGCAGCGTACACGCGCCCCAGGCCATCGCCGCGGCGGCCGCTATGTCGACGCTTTTTTGGCTGCCTGCCACAAATGAGGTGGACTTGCGTTGGGGTGCGATTTACCTGAATCAGTACTTCTTCTTCAGCTCCGCCGAGTACCTCGAGCGTTTCCTTGTTGACCCGACGACGGTGACGGACGCGTCGAAGGCGAAGCCGATGCCGAAGCACTTCCCCGTCATCATTTTGCATCCGGTGGACGAGGCTTGCCTGGCACTAGAGGGCT
Organism: Leishmania donovani; assembly: GCF_000227135.1. NCBI lineage: Eukaryota > Euglenozoa > Kinetoplastea > Trypanosomatida > Trypanosomatidae > Leishmania > Leishmania donovani. The sequence goes on along the minus strand of NC_018263.1, from coordinate 2,343,593 downwards.
GCTGCCCAGTACTGCTCTACGATACGCGCGAGATTCGCGGGATGCGTCGGGTGATTCAGCCGGTGGCCAAAAAGGGATTGCTCGACTGCGTTGTCGAGTACGACGGCAAACTGTACGCGCTGCGTAACAAGGAACACATGGCACGGTTCCTGCGCCGTCCGTGGCAGTACGTCGATGGGGCTCACCTGCCACAGATGCTGCGGCGTCCTCTGCCCACCGGCACCTCTCCATCCGACATCGTCGATCACGAGGAGTACATCCAGCGACAGTTGTACGATCCGGTAGCTCTGGCGCTGCTCGCGGTCGCGCAGGCGCGCCCGATTTACCCCGGGCTCTCCGTCGAGGAGTCCGCGCTCAAGTACATCGCGCTCTACCTAAAGGCGCACCGCGACCCGGACTCCCTCAGTGACTTTGAGGAGAAGACGTACCGTCGCCATTTCGAGGTGTACCAGCAACGCGCGACGCTGTACCGACACTTACCCTCGTCGTCACCTAAGGCAAAGACGAAACAAACGTCCGCGGAGAGTGCGACGGGAGCTGTGACCGTTTCAGCCGCCGCGGCAGAGCGGGAGTACTGTGCCGCCTTCGACAATTCCATGGCTGCCGCAGGCGACATGAGCTTCTTCAACCGGCTACCACGCCCCTCAGACGCTGCCTTGTAGCGGCGGGCGGGAGAGGGTGCGTGTGCCGTCTTCTCTGCTGCTGTCTTGTGTGCTGGTGCCTTTCACGCGCGCGCCTCTGATATTGCCCAGTCGTGTCTGCTCGTGGGGTGAGCGACAAGGGGGAGGCGGTCATGCTTGAGCCTGTGTAGGAGTGTGCCTTGCACCACCGGCTGTGCCGATGTACGTGCACGTGTGCGTTTTTGTGTGTTCGTTCTTGGACTTGTCGGTGACAGGCACGCTTGTCTGCATCACCGCCGCCCTCCGTACGGTAGCGTTGCGGTTGTGCGGCGATGCGGACTTTCTTCAGCTGCCACGTGGGTGCCCCAATCTTTCAGGCACCCGTCCTTACTTGAATGTATCCTCGCTTAAGGAGGCCAGGAAAGAGGGCGGCGTGGGCAGGGAGGGAGAAGCGGATGTAATATAGCTTGATCATTGGTGCTGACCAGTGTCTCTCTCTCTCCTTTTCCCAGCATGTAGTGGTGCGATACAACAACACCCACGCCTCAACGCAGCAGAACAACTACACGGCGTCTCCCACAGGCGACATGAGCTGTATCTCTCGATGGCGCCTTCGCGTCGCTCCAGAGTGTTCTTGTTTTCTTGTACACGCATGTGTGGCAAGGAGAGCGCGCGATGCCACTGCTGCGCGTTGTGCAAGCATGTACTGCACCGCACACACAGTGACGGCCTGAACGTCCGTTTATGGCGAAGTGCAGGCGCGCCAGCGAGGCCAAAGCCGCACACGCCTTCATGGGATGCACGGCACACACACAAACACACACACGCTCTCTCTGTCTGACAACATTTGCTCTTCTTCACTGGCCTGTCTCTCACGCGTGTGCTACGCAATGTCTTCACGTCTTCTCATTGCTACGTTTGCAGCAGAGCACACACGAAGTGCTGCGTTCCCGTTGCGCCTTCTCCACCTTTTTGTTTCTATTTTGCATCCACCGAAAGGCGTCCGTGCCGCAGCCCCTCACTGCTTTATCTTGTGGGAGGTGCGCACCCACAGTCGAACCGCGCTTCTCAGTATTCTCGCACCGCCCTGCAAACACACAGACACACACACAAACACAGACCGAAAGACACCTGCCGTGCATAATGTCCATATCCGTACGGATTCGTACACCGAAGAGCAGCACACCGGAGCAGGTGGAGCTGAACTCTAGCGGAACTTGGGGCGAGGCTGCCGCGCTGCTGTCCCGGAAATCGGAGGTAGCACTCGAGCGGCTGCGCGTGCTCGCCGGCTTCCCCCCAAAGGCGGTGGATCTGGCCGCCGACAGCCCCCTTAGTGCACTCAAGCTGCGCGCTAATGACATGCTGATTGTTCAAGAGGGAGAGGCCAAAGTGCAGCTCGGTAACAGAGGAGAGCGCTATCTTCCCCCGGCCCCTGAGCGGGCCCACCTCACGCGCCGTCGATGCCCAGCGGACAACAGCTGCCTTTTCCACGCCTGCGCCTACGTGCTGCGCGACAAGAGCCGCACCGAGGGGCCGCAGCTCCGGCAGGAGTGCGTGCAGGCCGTACTGGATCACCCCGAAATGTTCAACGTGAATACGCTGGGCATGGACCCGCTCGCGTACGCCTCGTGGCTTTCGGAGAAGGACACGTGGGGTGGCGCCATTGAGCTGGAGATACTGTCCTTTTTGTACAAGACGGAGATCTTCGCTTTGGACCTGCAGTCGGTCACCTTGCAGCGCTTCGGCACAGGAATGGGCTACACCGTGCGCGCTTTTCTCGTGTACACGGGCAACCACTACGACTGCATTGCCATGAACCCGGTGTACAACCCCACCTCCGAGCGCGAGGACCAGACGCTGTTCAGCAGCCGTGACGAGAACGTCTTGGCGCGGGCGAAGCGTTTCGTTGCTGAGGAAGGGCAGAAGATGAAGGAGGGCAAGTCCACATAGAGGGCCCGCAGAGAGGGAAGGCGTGGCGGGGGGGGGTGCAAGCCACCCCGAGACACTATCGCGATGTTCTTGGTGCGACATGGCATTTGTGAGCCGCCGACACGCAAGCCAAAGACAGCATGTCTGTGTTTCTTTCTTTTTGCTTGGATGTCTCCCGGCAGACGGCTGGTGTGCGCTGCGCATCTGAATCTAGCATGACTCTCCCTGCGTGACTCGCCTCTTCTCATGGTTCGCCTTCGCCTTCTCTATAAGAGCGCAAGAAAGATCTTCGCATGTACGGTGGACTTCGGGGGCTTTCTCCCTCCACCCATTCCTGCAAGCATGTGAGCTGCTCTGTGTTGGGCGACTACTCGTCTTTTTCACTTGTGTCGTGGTGTTTGTGGTGGCGTCTTTGCATCACCTCCCAACCACCTAGGCGTTTGTTGTCTGCATGCATGGGGCGCCATGGGGCGCTGTACGAGACTCACCGCGTTCACAGGCCCATCGCTCACATGCGGCGGGATGAAATGTGCGGAGACGAGGAGCACCCGTGTGGCACGCACTGAATACTGAAAAAAAAAAAAGAAATACATGCACGCCGGTCTCTTTTCTTTTATACGGCATACGCCCTGTCGGACCTGGGTCATGGCAGAAGGGTGTGCACACTACAGGAAAGGAGGCGGTGGGGTTCTCAGTGCCTTAGTCAGGGTAAATGTGTCTGCCCCGGCTCCTTTCCTGATCTGCGTCGCCGCGGTATCGATGCCCGTGTCTGGATCCGCACCTCGAACCGCCGTGTAAGCATATATCTACATATATGTGCATGCATGTATATGAGTGTCCTTCTCGTCTCAATTATATTCCATCTCACGCCTGCTCTTTTTTGTTTGTTTTCTGTCGATTCCCTCTCTGCCTGTTTTGTGCTCGTGCGCACCTCTCTCTCTTTCTCTCTGTGTGTGTACCATGAAGTGCTCAGGACTTTCGCGGTCTATTCGGAGGAGGCGGAAAGCCCAAGGATAAGTACGGTACCGCCCCTCTGACACGGGAGGGGCTAATCGAAGGAGGCATCGCTCACAGTCTGACAGGCACGTTGCTGTGTGGCACTCGTAGTCTCAAGAGACCGAAAATGCAGCAAGCACGCGGCCCTATAGCTACCGGCGCTGCCGACAGCAAGGGCACCACCACACGTAGGGGGTCGCCAATAGCGTCGGCGGACTGCTCTCGGCTCGAGCGCAACCTCACGCAAGCGCTTAAGCTCGCCGAAGCCATCGCTACCACTCCCTCTACAGACTTTTCGACGCCAGCCGGCAGCCCGGGTGATGGCATCGACGGGCTTACTTTGCTCACGTCCCCGAGCAACTCGCCCACAATCGATCCGGCACTTACGCTGTCGAATTTCCCTGGAGGCGATCAAACGGCATCGGGAGTGCGCAGCGAGGTCACTGGCAGCCCGAACGACGGGTCCGCGGCGGCGGCGCAGCAGCGCCTGCTGCGTGCGAAGGACAACGAAATCGCGCACTTGCGCCGCACCGTCCAGGAGCTCAGCAGCCAACTCCACAACGCGCTCACCACACTTGATCAGCGCGAAGACACGTCGGCTGAGCTGCAGGAGCTGAAGAGGACGTACGACGCGGAGGCGGAGCGGCGCGAGAAAGAGATGCGACACGCCCGCCTGGAAACGCTAGAAAGCCGGGTCAGATACCGCACCCAGGAGGAAAAGCTGGCGGAGACCTACACTGCCGACGTGCACGCGAAGGCGATGGAGCTGCTAGAGCCACACACACAGGAGGTGCACGACAAGAACTTTGAGCTTATGAAGGAAAAGATCATTCTAGCGCAGGAAGTCACAACGATGCGTGCCAAGTACAAGGATTTGCAGGAGAAGTATGCGCTTCTGAAGCACAAGACCGACCTCGACGGTAGCGCCACACGCGAGATGCTCCAGCGCAGTCTCTTTCAGAAGAATGAGATCGCCTCACTTCGGCTGCAGGTGAAGATCACCGAGGACAACCTCAACGCTGTTGTCGCTGATTATGATAAAAAGCTCCAGGCGGAGAGCAAGATGCGCGAAGAGGCGATTCAGTCACTGACGCGTGAGCGCGATGCAGCGCGGCGAGACGCATTGCAGCTCCAGCGCGAGCTGGCGCAGCTGCGAAGCGCAGCTGGGAACGTTCTAGCGCAGCGCTCCGAGCTTGAATCGTTCTTTTATGCGGCTTTGGAAGAGGTTCGTCAAGGCGTCGTCGCGGAGCGTCGGCAGCTGCTGCTGGAGAATACGCCGAAGGGGGATGTCGTCAACGCAAAGCAGGCGTCGCCGGTGCACACCATGTCGTCTTTGTTGCGACTGGAGGTCCCTAAGCGACTCATGCTGACGGATAGCGCAGGGCCTGCGCTGCTGAGGTCATTGTCTCCTGCGGGCTGGACTGTTGATCGCAAGGGCTTCCCAAAACGTATCGGTGCCGCGGCCTCAACGAACACGCGGCCGCTAGCAGGAATCGCGGTTGCCTCGTCGGCAAGCTCGGCACGCCGCTCGGCGCCCCTAGGCCATACGGCGCTGTTGAACTTGCAAGCGTTTCCTCACGTTGAGAGCGCCATGGTCGACGGCGCTCTCGTCACACTGCCGGATGCAACTCCGTCCTATCTGCGCAGTAGCGAGCATGAGGTGCCCTCTCTCTTGGTGAGAGCGACCGATCGCTGCGCGGCGTTAGCCGCTCCGGCGGTTCAAAGCGGGTGGCACAGCACCCCCTGTGAAGACGGCGCCCCGTTTCGACTTGGCCCTGCGACTGTGGAAGATGGCTATGATGCTCCCTTTCCGGCTCCAGCGAAGCAGTGCGGTGCCCTAGACGCGGCCGAGACGGACGACTTCTCTCCTCTGCGAAGCCTGCCCAGCGCCCCAACCTGGCAAGACGTCAAGAGTGTCGACGTGAGTGAGCTGCGCTGGGTGGACAAAGAGCGCGTTATTCAGCTGCTTTTTAAACGTATCCGACAAGAGGGTCGGCAACATGCAAGGATGTTACAACACGCGAGCCTGAAAAGCGATCCATTAGCGGCGAAGGTTGACGCCGTCGCACCCGTAGACGCGCTGCCTTCCGACGCAACAGAATTGGGTCACAACTCGCTCACGTTTCTGACGCAGCAGTAGAAGCATGCGACTCTGCTGTATTGGTTGGTCTCCACCTCCTCTCTCTCTCTCTCCGTACCGGTTTGCTGTCCATCACCTGTGAAGTAGCACCTCGGGCCTCTCAGCGGCCCATCTCTCCACTTATCTGCCGCGTCGGGGCTCTTTCATTGAATGTGCGCTTCTGTGGTTCTCTGTCTCATGGCGAGTGAGGGAGGGTGCGCCGTTGTTCTTCGTGCGTTTCTGTTCTGCTTGTCGTATGTACAGTCTTTTCACTATTTTTGCGACGCTGTGCCGGTGCGTATGCGTACGCCCGTATGCGCATCGCGTGCCCCTGGATCCCGTTGGTGCATGTACGCACCGCCAACATGTAAACGATCTGCTTTGTGCATGCGTTAGTGTGTGTGTTTGAACCTCTGAGTACCGCGATAGCGTTTGGCCATTGCCCCCTCCTGTCCCCTCCCCCCTCACCCACTTGAAAGCCGCTTCAAAGGAGAAGGAATACCCCGTCATTCTCCACGACGCACGCGACATTGCCAGTGCAGATGGCGAACCTGTCCCGCGATCAACAAGGCCATGCAGTAGTACCAAGGAAGCCTGCACTTAACTTCTGAGTGGCACAGAAAGTCCGTTGCCTTTGCTGCACTGAAGCTGCTCGTCTTCTTGCGTGTCTGCCTCCTTGTGCGCCCTCGCCTTCTTTATGTCTCCACTTCAGTTGCTTCGCCTACTTCTCCATTTGCTTCTCACCGAAAGGAGCGCGCGGTGTGATGCACTGCGAACCTGCTCTCGGTCGGTCGGGATCGAAACGTATCACAGCGTGGGCCAGCTTCGCTAGAGGAAGGGGGGAGCTTGCCATCTGTACACGCACTCATACACACACCATCAAAGACACCTCATTCGTGTTTTGCGAGGTCCAGGTGGATGTCAAAGACCACCATCACCTATGTCAATAGCTGGAACAACAACGCGGAATAGAGCGCTCCGCAAAACCACCGTTGCCTGGAACCGCTACTGTCCTGCTTTATTTTGTTTCTTCTTCATTCGCGTGCCTGTGCGTGCGGGCGCTCGCTCTTGACCCGCCAGCGTGCATTGCTCGTCATCTCTTTTTTGTTTTTTGCTGTTGCTGTTTGCTCGCTCTATTAGGTTTCTCTTCTGCTTCCTTCCTTCCTTCCTTCCTCTCCCCCCGACTGGCGCCACGACTGCGCTGCCAGCGGGTGTGCCGTGCTCTGTGTTCACCCTCACAAGCCCGTCCACCTTACTCTCTGTCATATTGCCGTGGCCGCCGCCGCTTCGAGGCCCGCTATCTCGGCTTCGCCCTTGCAGGTGTGCACATCACGGTCTTCGAGCCTGTGAGGCTACTAACGTTGCCACACATACGGGTTACTGGAGCGGCTTCTGTGTCGTCTCGTTCTCCACATCGCTGCATTTTTCGATTCATGTCAGTGCCGGTCGCGGGGAGACGCAAGGGGCTGAGTTCCGCCTCATCCCCATCATCCGTCGCGCCACTCCCCCCGACTCAGGAAGCAGATGGCCCGTCCTGGTTAAACGACCTGAACGGCAGCACAATGCCGCCTGCCGCACCTTTGGTCGTCCAAGTGTCGCCCAGCCACCGACAGTCGTATTCTACAAGCGTAACCCCACGGTGTCCCGTGGCCGCTGCGACTCCGGCCGCACACGAAGCTCCGGCGAGCGAGGGCAACCCACTTGCCTTCCTGAACGAAGTCGAGGCACCACCTTCATCAACTGCCGATGAGGGCTGGCACAGTAAGGTGACCGCCTCTGGTGGGCCGATCGCTTCGTCGCTGTTGCCCTCCTCACCGGCAGTGCCCGTCTTTCTGCAGGAAGATGGCGATGACGCACCCGCAGTCGATGCAACGATTTCGATGGCAGGCGCTCTCCCGTCTGTCGACCGCACTACCGCTACCACCGTTGGTGTTTCTGCCTCACACCGCGCGGAGGAGGAGAGGCAGCAGGCAGCGAAAATGGCTCTCAGTCAACAGCTCTCTGAAATAGAGCGTCAATTGAGCGAGGCGTCGCAGAGCGTAGTCGCCCTTCAGAAAGGCGAGCATCCGCTTGCGGTCGAAGTGTCCGAAGCCGAGCGTGTGGTGGCTTCCCTCAGGACCAAAGAGGCTGCGGCTCGTCAGCAAAAAGCGGAAGAAGATGCTCACATCCGGCAAGTGGCTTGCGCAAATGCAGTCGCGACTGTGCATGCGAGGGACGTGGAGGAGGAGATGCGCGAATATCGCGGCCAATGCGTCCAGCGCCTCCAGCAGCATGTAGAGGATCTCATGCAGACCGTGCAGGAGCAGCAGATGTGCACCGCCACCCTTCGAGCAGAGTGGGAGGCCGCCGTCACACGTGAGGCACAGGATGGCAGTGAGGCCTCCATGTTTGAAGCCCTACTGCTTCGCGTGCAGGACGGTGCGCGTCATTTGAAGCGACGACTGTCGTTACAATGCAGCCGCGCCGTGGCGGAGAGTTCGCGGGTGTACTTGGCGGCAGCGCGGCAGCAGCGAGTCGAGATCTTTGCCAATGACACGGCAACCCGTGCGCGAACGCTGGCGGAGCACCGATCTCGGCGCGAGGAGGAGGCGGCCGCGTTCCACGACATGTGTCGCCGCACCTTTCAGGAGCGCGCAGACTCCGCCTTTGGTGCCGCCAAGGTAGCCTTCGAAGCGGCACATCGGTACCATGACAACGAGCGTCGTCAGCGTGTAGCCGCCTTCCAGTGCCAGCTCGCTTCCATGACAGAGCGAAGCCGCGAGATGCTGGAGCAGCAGGTACGCCGCCTACTCGAGCAGGAGTGTGCGATCACCATCACGCAACAGGACGCGGCCGCCAAGGAGTGGACGGCGCGTCAAAAGGAGCTGACGGCGCAGCTCCACGCATTTCGCTCGCGTGCGGAGGTGGAAGTCTGCCTGATGCGCGAAGGCGGCGGGGTGCATCGTGCCTCCGTCGGGTCGCCGTCTCAGACGCCGGCGCCGCCCGTACCGGCGCAGGAGGCGCTGCGCAGCGAGGTGGACCGTGCGCGTGCGCGAATGGGGCAACTCGCGCTCTCGTTGCGCATCAAACACGAGCAGCAGTCGTGCCCCTCATATGCATGGGGGGCTACCCGCGCTGTCGACTACCAGGGCAGTGGTGGCGCGTGCCGTTCGGGGAACTCGCCCGCAACTTCGTCTTTTTCAGTGGCGCAAATCAGCGCGGAATGGCAGCGCTCCCTCGTCTCCCTGCAGCACGGTCGTGAGACACTTCGGAGCAGCATATCTGATGTCAAGGTGGCGAGCCGTGGCTATGCCGCGCAGCTGCAGCAACGCCGCACGCAGCTCATTCAGCAGCGGGAGGATATCAAGGCCGTTTGCGCCGAATGGGAGCAGGCGGTTCGTGGGCAGCTGTCGAGGTGCCTGACAGCAGCGAGCTCACAAGTGCCTGCCCACGTTGGCCTCACGACCGGCGCTCTCGACAACTTGAGCCGACGTGTTGGTGTCATCCTGCGGGCCCATCAATCGCTGCGCACGGCTCGGACCACTTTCACAGCGAATCTCGGCACGTGGTCAAAGTCCCTTTCTGACTACCGCCTCGACACGGAACGCCTTCTTGCGGACGTTTTTCAGCAGCTCGACCTCCTTCGCGAACGAAGTGTTCAGATGGAGGTGGACCAGTCGACGCTGCAGTGCTTGCAGGCGCAGGTCAACGTGCTCGAGCAGCACGTTACCGAGGGGGCAAGGCGGCTGGCCATCCGCAAGCGGTGTGTCGACGCTTTCGTGAAGGACCTTCGTGCAGGTTTGGGTCAGTCGCACACGCTCCCAAGTTCGGTTGATCCTCGACTGCTGCCAGCGAGGCACAGGGAACAATCTACGCACGTGACGCAGAACTTCAAGGACGCCAACAGCACTTCAGCGATTTGCGGTGTAGCGAGTCCTGCCGCCGCGGCGGCGGTGGTGTCCAATGCGGACCGTCGGGAGAAGCGTGTAAAGAAGATGGCGCCTCCGCACAAAAGGACAATGAAGAAAACACCATCTTTAGCGCACATAAATGCGCCCCCTGCGACTTCCTGCTCCCTTGTAACGCGCACAAACCGTGTAACAAGTCGCCGCAGCCGCAACCACTCGCAGGAAGATCGGCGCGCCGCTACCGCTGGCATAACGCGAAGGACGGGGCTGACCACGCCGGACGTCGACGTGCTTGGCAGCTGCTCCCTGTACCCTATTCTTCCAACGCTCGAAGGGAACCGCCCGTATGCCGCAGCCGTGAAATCGGCCTCTTCGTTTTCCTCCGCGTCCGCCTATGGCTCTTCCGCTGTGCACGACTCCTCCGCCGCAGTCGATGCGGAGGCCGACGAGGAGGAGGGAAGGGGGGAGAGCGATTTCTCCACCGACCTTGTGCCCTTCGGGGATGTCCGTGGCAGCCTCCTCGATGCACCAGCCACCTGCACTCGGTGATTCTCTGATGTGCTTTAGTTACCTGTTTTTTTTTTTCTTCGTCCCCCGCTGTTTCCCGCATGTTGCGAGGCAACGCCAGCACTCTCCCAAATGAACGCACCTACACGACCACCGACAAAAAAAAAGACATGCCGAGCAGCAGTCTGACGTCGACCTCCACCGTGGTATGTGCGCTTGCAGACACTCGGCAAGCTACGCATGCTCTCGTGTCTTCTACTCCTGCTTCCAGTAAATCCTGGATTACTACCTCTCCCCTGCCGCATCTTTTTGTTGTCGTCTCCGTTGCTGTTTACTTCGCGTGCGCGCGGGTGCGCTTACAGCTGTTGTGTTCTGCGCAAAAAAAAAGGGGGGGCCATCAGTGTGCGGGGACCTCTTCGCTCTCCTGTAGGCATCTGGCCGCGCATATCCCGGGCGGCGGCGTTCGTTGGGCTCCCTCTTTTCTCGCTCAGGAGGCGTCGCAGGAGCCCGAGAGGAGGGGGAGGGAAGGGCAACGACCGCAAGCATCGAAGAGGCTCGCTCGCACTTGCGCACAGACACACGTAGACAGCCACAATGATGCAGCTCGACTTTGTGCTGCACCGCTTTGTATGCGACGTTCCCACCTTTACAGGGCTGTTTGCAGAGGATGCGGAGGGGCGACACATTCCCGATGCGGCTTCCTTTCAGTGTAGCTGGGCCCGAACGTCACGCGCGCAGACCAGCTCAAGCGGCAGATCGGCCTTGCACTGCGTGGATGGCGCCACGGAAAACATGCACTTTAAGGCGCTCGGCGACGACATGGCGCTCATGTTTGCGAAGGTGACGCATCAGCTTATCCTGGACGCTGAGCAGGACGTCATCACATTTGCCATTCGCCCGTCACAGTATAGCGCCGCTGGCCCGCTGCCCGTCGTGGCCAAGGGTGCCCTCGATCCACGACCGTACTTTGGCAAACCCATGAAGAACTACGCCATCAAGCTGCGTGATGCTGCCGGAGAAGTCACCGGAAAGCTGCTCTTCTCTCTGCGTGTGCACGAAATCGATGAAAAATGGCAAAAGGTGCAGCGCGGCAACACCGTGTCCTCGACCGCAACGACGTCGCCGCCGCGCAGCAGCCCCCATCGCGGCCAAATAACTGTGGAGCGTGATTCGTCGCGCGATCGCCTGCTAAGGACGCCGCCGCGTAGCGAGCAGGTGGTGCACGTACACTCACATGTGCTGGAAAGACAGAAGACAACGCTCTATCAGCACCGCATCAAAACAGCGCAGCGCTCCCATCCACGAAGGGAGGGGTCACGGCACTTACAGCGTGATTCCCGTCTTGTACGGCGCGTGGAAATCCAGCTAGAGCGCGTTACGATCAGGACAGAGAGCATTGATCTCGATCACCCAGCACCGCTGCTGCTTGGCGGCGACTACAGCATGAAAATTCGCTACGGTTCCTACACCTACAGAACGACGCAGGCCGTTTGCTGCAATCCCAAAGAGGTGATGTTCAAGGCCGAGCAGGCTCGCATCACGCTCCAGCCGGCTGACGGCGCGGAAAAGCTGCGATTTTCACTCTGGGAGGACAAGCGCCAGGTCGCCGGCTTCTCCCTGGACCCCGCGAAGTTCCAGTCCGAGGTTGGCGAGTGGAAGGAGTACGCGATTCCCTTCCGCTATCACCCCACAGGGCAGCGTGCCGCCCTCGATGTGCGCATATGCCGAGTGGAAATCGACAGCGGGAGCTCCCCGAGCAGCAGACGCTCGCCTTCTCTGCCATCCGCGGCGCCGAACGCTTCTTCTGCCGCGGCTGCTGCTGTAGGCGTCGATGCCACCGCGGCGTCACGAGCCGCTGCGCAGCAGTGGACGTATGGAACCGATCCGCCGGATCGGTATGCGGAGAAGGGCACGCACGGACAAACACCGCTGCGCTTCTCACCACCGCCAAAGCCTTATGACGCGGTGAACCTCATTCCACATGATGTCCCGCTGGTGCACACTCGCTCGTCATCGCACCGAGGAGGCTCCTCTCCACCAGGCTCCTTCATTGTGGCCTCGGGACCGATACCGCCACTAGACGCCAACCGCACGAGCACGCCGCTGCGCGGCTGTCAGGAAGCTGGAGCACGGGGCGGCTGGGAGCGCACCCCCATGGGCGAGCGCCCTCCGCCGCTGACGTCGAATCTTGCCGATCTCCCAGCTGCTCGACGTCCACCCGATGAGCACGAGGTGTACATTGCAGAGGTGCTGCGCCGGCTCGAACGCCAGCAGCGGGCACCACGGCAACCGACTTCACTCGTGGAGGAGTGGATCGGCTGGCGCAACGAGCGCGAGCGAAGCCACGGCAACAGCATCTCCAGCATGTACCCGCGATCGTCTTCCGTGAAGAGCGCGGCAAGCCGGGCAGACTCAATGACGTCCGTGGTTTCGCGGCGTGCCTTGACGCCGCGGCCGACAAAGTCGAACGCCGAAAAATCGTTCATGACGCCCTTCACCCCGGACGCGAGTGCTCACCGTCGCCGCAGCTCGCGCCGGAGCCCGACCCCGCTTAACCCCCTTATTTAGGTCTATTGCATGCGCATAGAGGTAAAGGAAGCGTCTCTCTTTTGCTGTTGCTACCACCCCCCTCACCTTTTCTTTTTGGATGGTGGGGAGATGAGGGGGAGAGGGGCGCCGTGCCACGAAGAGGCTTTACTGGGCCGTTTTTTTTTTCTGCTCTGCCCGGTGCGCGGTATTTCCGTTTCCTTCCCCCTCTCCCCTCCCCGCCACGCAACCGGAGTCCCTCCGTCTAGGCTTTCTTTCGCGGCGACTAAATACGCCCATCACGATTTGTTTGTGTGCGCTTTCCTCACACCGGGTGGGCGTTTGCGCAGGTGGGCGTCACGCCCGCATGTAAGCGCGGCGCTGCAGAGAGGGCGAATACAGCGGTGGGTGTCCCGGGGACTATAGAGATGCAACCGCAACTGCGACGAAAAAGGCTTTAAAAAAAAGGGAACTCGAACAAAGGTGAGCGTTCGACAGAATACTAGTCAACTGCAAATGCACGGCAGCGGAGGTGATGTCACGGTCTTCCACGTCCACCCTCTTCCCCCTCTCCCTCTCTTTTGTTGGACAGCAGCCCCCATCAGCGTCGACTTCCCACACGTCACCTCCGCCCCTAAGCGAGGGTGAAAGGACGCATCCTACTTTGCCGCCGCTGCCTGCTTCTAACAGCCTCTTTTTGCCGCTACTGTGCGTTCCCGGATCCACTCTCTGGGGAGTGCGTGGTTGTGGTGGGGGTGAGGGGGCTAGGGAGCGGTCTGCTCCACGGGTTCTCGTCAGCACACTACCTTCTCCTCTCTCGATTCTCTCTCCTTCTGCTTGCGTTCCTCGCTGAGTGAGCGAGCCAGCCCACTTCAGTGCGAGCGCACATAGACACAACAACGGAACGAAATGAGAAGACAATCCTCACACGCACACGTACGTGCACACGCTTGCGTCTCCTCATAGAGTAATCACTACTACCTTCTTCCCATTCACGGTAAAAGCGCGCATGTCTGTGAGCTCCCCGTCAGCGTCTCGTAGCGGGAGCTGCGGTAGAAACGACCGAAGCGGCAGCCGTGAAGAGGAGGATAGGTGGCTGTTGTCGGTGTCCGCAACTGAAGGAACGCGCTCCAAGACATCAGGCTCTGCGTCCACCGCCTCTGCCTCTGCCTCGTCCGCGTCTGGCGAGGACTCCTTGGCGGAGTTCAGCTCTAGTGGCGCCGCTACATCCTCCGTATCCCGGTCAGCATCGGCCTCCACCTTCAGTACCGCATCCTCGAGCACCGGCAGCTCTGGCGAAGGAGACAACGACGGAGACGACGCGGTGGAGGCGCCGCGCAAGCTGCCGCGCACGGAGGAGGTGGACCATCGCCTGCATGACTCATTCCCCACCGGAGCAGTGACCACCGTGGCGCGATCGGTGCGGAGCGGCGCATCGATTTTGCCACCTCCGCCATCGCCGCCTGTCGGTGCGGCACGATATGGCCCCGCCTTCCCTCGCCGGCCGCCCGATGCGTGGGCTGCACCGCCGCCGCTGCCTACTCTGAGCGCGTCTGCAAAGGACATCAGTGAGATGGACGTGCGCGCCGGCTTGCGCCTCGGTGTGTTCCGCGCGGCCACACGGCTGAGCAAGGAGCAGGTGATGGACGAGATCGAGTCGGTGCGCATGACGAGCCACGTGGAACGAGTGCTTCTGGAGTCGCCTCATCAGATCGCGCTGCTCCCAGGCGTTCCACCACTGGAGCAGGAGTATGCTTGGGCAACGGTTTTCTTCTCGAGCGCCGAGGCTGCGGACCTGTGCGCGGCCCTGCTTTGTCAGCCGGGCAGACGCTCCAAGTGGGCGCGTGTGAGTATTCAGCGGCTACCCATTGTGTCAAGTCAGACGGAGCCGCACACCGCCGAGGAGGAGCAGCGTGCGCAGGTGCACGTTTACCAGATGAACGCCGTCGCGCACCGCCTGACGAAAGGGGACGGTGCCGCGCTCCTTTGCGGTGTCCACGACACCGTCCTCGCGCAGAGCGCCTATGGGTGGTGCGTTCTGTCGACTGGGGGCCTCTTTCCAACCTCGGGCTTGGCGGCGTATCTGAAACATCGCCACGTCGGCAACTTCACGGGGATCGACGTATGCGCCGACTTTGATCCGCGATGCGACGAGGACAAGTGCGCGGCTGGTGGGCAGTGCAAAGGGGTGCACCTGCGCGCTTGCGAGCAGTGGCGATTACTAGTTCCACCAGTGCTCATATCGAAAAGGGAGACCTTGACGGCCGGCACGCCGACGCTGGTGATCACCTCGCCAGCGGAGAGCGCCTGGCAGAGGGCGAGACGCAAGGATACGCTCCTCGTGATGCCGCTTCCCCCTGAAATCGATGAAGCGGCCTTTGTATACATGTTTCGTTGGTGTGACGGGTTTCAGCGCGCGCAGACGGTGCGCACGGTGGATGCTCTACGGTACGGTGTGGTGCAGTTTGCGGACGCCGCGAGTGCTCAGCTGGCGCGGCAGCAGGCCATCTCCCACTCCAATCTGCCCGTTCGCTTCGTGGGAGAGACGGCAGCCGATGCCAACAGCACTGAGTCTTTGAAAGCCTCACCGGCGGCCTCGTCGACAGAGCCCACCGGCTCTGCCACGGCGCGCCCTCCCAACAAGTCCCGCACAGCTGCGCCGAGTGGCGCTAATGCCGTGCCTGCTTCCGGTAGCAGCACTGCCGCCGCGACGCACGCGCCGGATGTCCCGTTTCCGCCTCTTCCCGGCGGCTGGGAGTACGGGCTGTCGCGCCGCACGATGCAATACTACTTTCTGCAGTCGGGCAAGAAGTCGACGACATGGAAACATCCTATTACACAGGAACAGTACAAAGCCCACCGCTGACCGTCCTGTGACAATTTCATACCTCGTTTGCCTTTGGGCAGCCGGGCCGAGCAAAACGAGAGGTGCGTGGTCAAGTGGGCGTGGAGGGGAAGGGTGTAGACTGAGAGGGGACCTTCCATCTCCTCTTCCCCCGCCACTGTCCCCCCCCCTTCTCCATTCCTGTGAAGCCCATTCTTTACTTCTCCATACGTGACGTTTCACCGTCTAGTTTTGTTGTGGCGGTTGTGCGGAAAGAAGCAAAAAAGAAGGCTGAAGGCAATGACGGCAGTGTGCGGATCCCCTAATGTTGATGCGCTTTCTCTCGCTCTCTCGCTATGGCGTTGCCAGTGACGCTCACCTACGTTTCCGCTGTCACCTGCGGTAATGCAGTCTCGTCCCCTCTACCTGTCTGTTTGCATGCGTGCGTGTGTGTGTGCACCTCCTCCTCATCTCTGCTCCACTCTTCTCTTCGTACGTTCGGACAGTCTCACACACGTGCACACGTCGAACCCGCCTGAACCACTTTACCCAACAGCACGCACGTTGGCGGCGCTTCGTCGACGAGTTCATGCGTATGTGAGTGTTTCCGCTCCCGCCTCTCTCTCCCTCTCTCGCACGTTTTACCGATCTTGCTCCCTGAAAATCGTACAGTAGAATACATGATCACACGCGAGTCTCTGGCGTTGACATCGTCGTTGCTCTCTTCCTTCATTCGTACCTTGCGGGTCATCTCTGTGGGTTCGCGCCTCGGCCCGTTTCCGAATTTCATCAGCGATACGGCGTGTGGCACGTTACCGTCATTGCTTTTTGGCGACACGTCGGCCGTGAGAAGCCGAAAAAGCGCAAACAACCGCACACAAACAGACACTCACGTGCCACTTGTCCTCGACGTTCGTTTCGGCTTTTAAAAGTCCCTAAGAGGCGATCTGGAGAAAAGTACTGTCGCCCTTCCCGCCTGTCTTCTTATCTCCCCTCTCCTTGCCCCGTTTGTGGCGCTCACTGCCGTCTCACAGCTCCGCCGCGAGCCGCATCATCTTTTCCCACAACAACTCCTTCCTTCGCTTTCACTGACCGGTGGGAAACTTGCCTGCCTCACCGCCTCCCGTTGCACTCACGCTTTTGTTGGCGCCTTTTATGCGCTTTGCCCACACACCCCCGCCCCGCTCTGTGTGCGTGTGCGTCTATCTTGTTTTCCGCTTCCTTTCGATTGGGAGGCCCGAGAGGTTCCCAACTTCACTGTGCGCCGCACGTGGTGTTGCCGTCGGGTTCCATTGTAGCTACATTCCCCCCCTCCCGAAAAAAAAAAAACAAAGAAACCCATCTGGTTCTTCTCGTGCATCCGCTGCGTTTTCCCTTCAGGAGCTTTCCTTTGTTGTCTCGCTGCTTGTTGTCCCTGTGACTGACTCCTTCCTCCCTTTGTGGAGGGACTCCTTCGACGCTATTGGAAAGAGACGTGAGCGCACGTCGATCGAGGACGAGCGTATTGTGTGAGTGTTTAGTTTGCGTGACCGCACGTCGTATCTCTGTCAGCTGTTTCGCTCATTGAAGACGAATGTGCTGCGACCACCCGCCACGCAAGCGCAACTGGAGGTTGTACTACCTTCTTGACCTCATTTCACCGACGACGTCGCGGCAGGTTAAGTGGAACTTCCGCAAGATCACGCTACGACACCATTATTATCAGGCCTATCTTGTTCTGTACAACCGCAGTCGTAAGTACCTTTACGACTCCATCGGTGAAGATGCGTACGGCTTCCTCGCCAGCGGAACGTGGGGGCCGTTTGTCCCTCTCTTGGGAGCCGTCGGCTCCGTGATTGTATACTCGCTCGTGCTCTTAGTAGAGGTGGCGCTGCTGCTTCTCTTTTTCGTCTTGCTCGCAGCAAACGACGGTAACTACATCTCGTTGAGCTGGGCGATGATTATGCTGCCGCTCATGATCTTCGCGGCGATCATGCTGGTGGTCGCCGCCGCTGCCGTCGCGATCAACATATTGACGCCGAGGACGTACCAGGAGGGGATGTCTATGATAGATCGCCTCTCCCCCGTCGGGAACTGCCTCGCCGCTCTGAGTTACTTCTGCATTCCGTTTGTGCTGTACACCCAGATCCGGAGCGATCCTGCGTCGAAGGTGGGGCTGTACCTGACGTACATGTCTATGCCCATCGCGGGTGACATACTGTACTACACCACCTCACTCATCTGGCGCTGGCCGCGGCGGGTGCGGTTGCAGATGGAGGTGGGCAACAACCGCCCGAGCCCGGTGATATACAACGGCATTTTTGCCATGGGCTTCTTGAACATGGCCTGCGGCGTCGCGCAATGGGTACTCCTTGGCTACAAGTTGGATGGGCGAATGAGCCGCTCGTGGTACGTTATCTTTATCCCGTTTTGCTTCCGCGCTGGCCTGCGCGTGGTGGAGGCGTGCCTGCGCAGCATGATGAAGTACACCATCGGCGTCCGCTCCGAGATCGGTGTCGCGTTCGACACCGTCGGCTCCTTCTTCTCGAACGGCATGCTGCTCACTTCACTCTACTTCGTCGCCGCGCGCATCCACCGCGGCCGCGAGAGAGTTCGCCTAGCGTGTGCGTTGATACCTGTCTACCTCACCCTTCTCTGGATCTTCCTCTGCCTAATGGTGACGATGGTCCTACTGCTCATCTTCTACCGCCGCCGCAGTCGTGAGGAGCGCCGTGTGAACAGGCAGTGGACACCTCCTCAGGACAAGTACGAGGAGGCAGCGAAGGTGCTGGGCGGCACTGACACCTCCGACTCCGGTCCCGCGCGCGTCTTTAAGGCATCGGAGCACGGCTGGGATGATGTGGATTCCGTCTCCACGACGTTTGCCACCTTCCCGGCCGACGTGGACGACCACGGCGGCAACGAGGAGTACGAGGATTTCGAGACGGACGAGGAGCACCCGGTGCTCCCACAGGGGACGCCGCGGCGGTCGCAGGTGCCCTACGGCAGCCCCCGCGATCACGTCAGCGAGGCCGCCGATGCCGACAGAACACCCATCAGTGACCAGGGCAGCTCATGGAGGTACAGGGCCTCGCGACACGCGAACAGGGCGGTCCGACGTGGCGTGAGTGGCTTGTCGAGCCGCCGCGGCAGTCCGGAACGCTATACGCCGGAGGAGGCATCCGGCGTGACGGCCACCGCTGCATCGGACGAGGATGACTACACGGAGGTTACAACGTACATGAACGAGGGGACAACAGTGTCGCGCAAAAGGGGGGACTTTACGCGGTCGAGTAGCTACAGCTACACGGCCCAGACGACGTACGTAGATGAAGAGACGGATTACACAGGTCAGAGTCAGACCACCTATCACACTCGCAGCAGCTCCTACTCATCTCTATCCTCTGCCTCCTCGATCGGCAACTTCGCCGCATCTGCAGACAGGAGCGCGGAGAGGAAGAGGTAGGTGAGGATTGTGTGGGGTTGTTCAGGGCTCTCTCTCTTGCTTCGTACGCCAGTGTCACTGCCTCACGTACCTCTCCACCTTGCCAGCTCGCTCCTCGGTCGTCGCCGGTGGCGCTCTCATTCCCCGCTTGCTGTGTGCATACAAGCAGAGCACGTGCACACACACACACACACACGCACGCACGCACATGCACAAATCGAGGCATGTTAGCGGAATGCCTAACACCCAGAAGAACACATAGTTTTTTGTTGTTTTGCTGTTGTTTGTATGTTTACTTCTTCCGTCGCTTCTTCATACGTGCATCTCTCTCTATATGTGTATTTGCGTGCATCGTCTCTCCGCTGGTCTTTCTCCTTTCCCACACCACCATTAGCTTTTTTTTCTTTGCTTACTAACTAGACTACGACGGCGTGACCATGTGTGTCTGCGCTCGCTGTTTGATTCTTTGGCCATTCTCTGGTTGTTAAGGTTTCTGCCCCCCCCCCCTCCCCATTTCATTGTAATTAGAGATGTGCGCGCGCTTCTTCTTGCCTTTGTTTTTTTTTCCCGTGTTCAGGTGCTCTGCGTCTTTTCTGCGGTCATGTTTCATGTTCTGGTCGGTTCCTCATCGTATACAGTCCAGAGGAAAAAAAAAGAACAGGCGATACTTGGCCATATGGGCACAAACCTCAGGCCTGCTGGAGCGCGTGTCGGTGTCGTGTTGGCGTCTGTCTGTATCTCTCTCTACACTTTTATTTGACAACGTCTTGATATGTGTGTATTTGTGTTCGTTCGCTGTCGACTGTGGATGCGTTTTCGTCTTTCCTCGTGTTCGTGTTGCTGCGTCTACTCCTATTTTCGTTGGGAGAGTGAGCGTGCGCGCTGACCGTGCCGCGTCACAGCGAGACTTCACGGTACACCTGTGTATGCGCCAGCGCGATGGCGGAGATGGCTTCAAATGCTCACACTGTGCGTGTATGTGTATGTATGTGTACTAGTGGCAGGCGGAGTTTGGCTTTGGAAGGTGAATGTCATTGGTTATACTCCACCACCCGTGTTTATCGACCCTCTCTCTGTGTCGCCACTGCGTGTGTGCGTGCGTGTGTACCGCATCATTGTTCCTCTTGTGGCCCATGCTGACTTTGCCCAGCTTGTTCTCTCGACGCAGGCCAATGTGCCCCGGTCTTCTTCGTCTGTAGAGTCTTGTGAGGGATGCAACAAGCAACCTATAGATACATCAGTGAATCAGGTGTGTGCTAGTGCACACGGGTTTAGGCTCACCCTACGGTGCATTGAGATTCGTTACCTCGCGGCTCTGTTACTTTTTTGCGAGGAAAAATACACTCGTTACGCCTGCCCACTCCCGGTCACGCCTCCTTCACGTGCTGGACGCTTCTCCAGAGCGTTGCGCGAACGAGTGGACACGTCGCCGGAAAGGCTCATTCAACAACGTGGCGGGCGTCTCCTGCCTTGCAGGTTATACGTCTTCGCTCGAAAATGCGCGTTTGTCTACCGTGACTGATCGCTTTCACCTCCTCCTTTAACGCTCCCTTCTTCTCTTGTCCATTATGACACCACCGAACCAAACTGCTTGGGGCGTCGCTTGCGCCGTCAAACTCTTCCCCGTGGGAACTCTCTTTCTTTCGCATGATGGGCTGCTACCTTCTCTTTTCGTCGCGCCCCCCCCCCGCCTCCCCCCCCGACACATCGCACACATCCCACTCTCTCTTCTGCGTCGCTTCATGCCCTGGTCCCTCTTTCCCTCACGCACACGCACGCACTTACAAAGGCAATGGCACTCAACGCTCTCCTGCACACCTTTTGTAGCTCTATCTCTGTTCATGCACGGCACACACACACACACACACAAGTATAATCAGAAGCAGACACGTACACACCTCTATGGCGATCGCCCTTCTCATTGCAGTTTCTCCAAAATAGAAAGCGGAACGCCAGCAGGCTTCTCTTTTTTTTTTGGGCGGGGGTTCTCACTCTAGCTACGCGCAGTGTGATCGCTGCATTTCTGCACTGTCCCTGTCTTCTGCGCAGCCCATCTTCCGTGATCTTGCCTTCTTACGCCGAGCCATCAACCCTGTCTCCCTCGCTTCCTCTGCTCATTGGCGCTTTCGCTCCTTCTTAGACAGCCCCAGTCAAAATGAGGTCAGCGTCGACCATGTGCCAGCGGTGGCCCCAGCACACGAACATCGCGCAGGACAACCAGGCCCACCACAAGCCGCTGATCCAGCGATTTGTCCGTGATGGAGCGAACCCGCGCCCTCAGCTGCGCTTCTTACTGCACTCCCCCGACTCGAAGTTCCCGGTCTGCGTCGCATGCCACCGCGGTGACTGGCGCAACTACGTCGAGAACACGCTCGAGGCTGTGGAAAGCTGCATCCAGATGGGGGCTGACATAGTCGAAGTCGATGTCTGGCGCACAAGTGACGGCGCGCTCATCCTCATGCACGACGAGACGCTCGACCGTACAACGAATGGTAAAGGTAGGGTGTGCGATCACACTCTTGCCGAGGTGCGTGCGCTGCGTCTGAAGGACGGACTTGGCAACATGACGGAGTTCACGGTGCCGACGGTGGAGGAGGTGCTACTCCTGGCGAAGGACCGCGTCATCCTCAACTTGGACAAGGCCGACGTCTACCTGGATGAGCTCTACCCTCTGCTCGTGAAGACGGGGATGGTGGAGCAGACGATTCTAAAGTCGGAGATTCCCTTCGATGAGCTGTGCAAGCGGTACTCTGCGGATTTGCTCAACCGTGTTATTTTCATGCCCATTTTGAATATCACGGACACCACAACGTACGAGAGCATCGACCGCGCCTTTGCCGCCAACCACGCCCTGTATGAGGTGAACTTCGAGAAGGAAAATGCCGACATGCTGCAGTACATTCGAAAGCTCGCCAAGAACTCGGGTGCGGCGCTGTGGATCAACACCATTTGGCCGACCACCTGCGGCGGTTACAGCGATGACCACGCGCTGCGTGACAAGGACGCGAACTGGGGCTATGTGGTTGAACACATCGGGGCCGGCATCATACAGACAGACCGGCCTGCGATGCTGCTCGCGTACCTCCAAGAGCGTGGCTGTCGCTAAGACGGTGGCCCGCGGAGACACCAACACCCTTGCAGTTACCATGCAGCTTCCAGGCCTCTTCGAGGACGCGCACGTTCTTTATGGCACCGTAGGAGATACAAAAAAGAAGGAAAGAGATCATCAAGGTAAACCTCTGTGCTTTTTTTTTTCAGCGTCATCTCGTCTTTTTTTTCGCCTTTTTCTGCTCGACTGCGTGATGTTGCCGGCGCGTTTTGTTTCCGTTTTTGTATTTGCGTGTGGTCGCATGCTCTCTTTCTTCGTCAAGTTTCTTCACCCTCGCCTCCAACTTCCCTACCAGCCCCGTCGGGCCGTCTTTGCTCTTTGCTGTCCGTACGCGCAGATGCGGTTTGGGGTGCATGCGTGCCCGTGAAGCTCAAACATATATATTTATATACACACACACGCACACACAGATTCACCACAGCAACGCACCGTAGCAGTGGATGTGACGGATGATGGGTGCACACCATCCAACCGTGAAGGGATACCGATTGGAAAACGAATGAGCGGCGGTATACGTCAACGGGTGACCCGCAAAGAACACACCAGCGATGGTTCTTTTCCTTGCTTGCTCGTCAAACGCATCGCTCTTTCCACTCTACACCAACCGCACTCCCTCAGCAGTGTTACGTTTTCGGTCTTTTCCTTTTTGTGTGTGTGACTTTTTCACTGCTCCCTTATCTTATTTTTTTTTTGGCTACCTTTTTCGTGTGTTTTGTGTGCTGCTCTCTCGTTTCGGCACATCCGCGTTGTCGATCCCGTGAGGAGCTCTCTGCTTGTAACCCCTCTTCCCCCACACCGGCCCGCCGATACACACACACACACACACACCTCCTCCTCACATCTCAAACGTTGTGCGCGCAACACATGAGAAAACACGACCATGAGGGGACAAAAGGGGAGAGATAGCAAAAGAGAGCAAGAGAGAGGGAGAGAGCACACGACCAGATGAAACGAGAGGACGGCGGCTGTGCATGTTGCGGATCCCTCTCCCACTTTTGTTGTTGCTGTTTTCGTCTCTTACTTGTCATATTGTGTCGGTCGCCCTGTGTCTGTCTCTTTCCCGCTTGCCTTGTTGGTTTTTCGTTTCTATGTTTGCTGCGTCTCCTCCTCTTGTCTCGCTCGCTCTGTTTGTGTGTGTACACATAGATGCAGAAGACGAGGAGGTTGTTCACACACACACATACACACATTGAGCGAGAGAGAAGAAGGGCACAACAAGAGGGGTGCGCAACAAAAACAAGTTGCTCGAAAATAATAATAATAATAGGCACACGGCACGTACAAGAAACGTAGTAATACGAAGAACAGCCACAGAGGTGACAGCCGCGCCACGATACGCCCCTTTGAAGAAGCGGCAACCGCCTCCGAAAAAAGAAAAGGCCGATGATTTGATCCTGAGCAAAAACCAACTCAACATATGTGGGAAGGAGGGCGGAAAGTGATGCAGCGGCGGTAACGCAGAGAGTGTAATCGCATTTTGGGAGTTGTCCCTTCTCGCCCTCCCTCTGCCTCCGCCGTGACTCTGTCTCTCTGTGTAGCTCCGCCTGTTTGCACGCATACACAACTGTGCACAATGCACACTGGTGAAGTATGCTGATCCTCTGGTTCTGTTTTGTTGGAGAGTTTTCCCCATCACCTGAAGTGTCGCAAGGAGAGAGGAGGGGGGTCACCAAAACCGAGGTGGTTGCGTTTTTGTCTTGTGCTGCAAAGAATCTTCGCGTTCCTTGAAAAGTTACGAAGTAACGGTGCAGACATGCCGAAAAGAAGCCAGAGTAGAAGTGTGGAAGCTTCCGGCACACTTTTCGTTTGCCTCGTCCCATTTCGTGTTGCGCCCCTTTCGCTCACTTGTTGGCCTCGTTCCTATCCATCCCTCTTAGTGTGCCTGCGCGCCGTCCTTTTTGGGTTCTAGTGCTCGAGCCGCTCTTTTCGTTTCCTCCTCCCTCTTCTGTCGGTCTCTCTGCGGTGTTAGGGTGAATCTGAGGCTGCCTTCCGTGACGGCAAGTTTTGGCTCTCAGAAAAAAAAACGCAAGCAAGCGTCATGGAGCGGGGGAGGGGGTGCATAGAGAGCAGACTACAGGAGTCCGAAAAGGGTCGGAATAGGTGAACAGAATGCCTCGGGATCCATGTCCATGTGTTTCGCCTTCTCCATAACCTTTGCGTTTCGACGAGCATGTGGTCGTATGGTGCAACAGCGGTATATGCCATGGGGCTCTGCGCGTATATGTGCTGCCTTATTCGTCATAGAGTGGACACGATGGACAAAAAGCCGATATATATAAAGGCTCGATCCCGTCGCGTTCTTTTCAAACTAGGAACAGGACCGAGTGCGCGAGAGAAGGGGGACAGCAGCGGAAAAGATATCGAAAGAGAAGGGAGGAGAGAAGAAGTCTAAAGCCATGGAAAGAACAATTTCGACGATCGAGAGCGAGACTTGCGGAACAATAACAAAAAGAAGCCGGTCCTGCGTTGTGATGTCATCTACTTGACACATGCCAGCCTCAAAAAAAATGTTTTTTTTTTTTCTTTTGGTAATGGCCTCTCGGTGGCGTTCTTGTTTTTTTTTGCTCTTTGTTTCTCCTCCTTCCGGATATGCCGTGCTCTCCTACGGTTTGCCTTCTGCTCCATCCCTCGACGCTAGCAGTCTCTCGCAATTTTTTGTCGCTCTTGCTTGTGGGGCTGGCACTTTTGTGTCTGTGTGTGGATTCGCAGGATGGCCACCTGGCCGCCCTTCTCTCGTCCACGCAACACGCATCGCTCCAGGTCTCTGGCGTTTCCGGCCAGAGATGAGGACCGGCAACCACGCGAGCGCTTGGTCGATGAATTGGGCATTTGTATTGGTGTGCTGGTGCCGCCGAAAAGCAGAAGAGGAGGCGAGAAACGCGCCCCAAACGCTACACTGAGCGGCGCAGGAGTAGAGCGCAATCAATGGCCTGCCCGTTGAGCACGCGCTCTTTTTCATCTCCTACCGCGAGCCTTCCGTGCAAACCGTGTGCTGATTTTATCAAGTGCACGCTCTCTTCCTCATCTTTGGTGCTCTTCGTGTTTCCCTTCCTTTTGTTTTTCCTTGTTCTTGACGCCGAGAAACACTTTTTCGCTTGTCCTACTTCCCTTCATGATGCATACGTGTTGCGCCAATCAGCACTCTCCGCCCTGCCACCCGGTCAAAGAACCAGTGATCAAAAGTCGTCGCCGTTGTCAAGGGAAGAGGTTTACATCACCGGAAAGTCGCCTTTTCGTTGCCCTCCTCATTCTTGCTCTATTCACGCGCGATGGCCCGTTCAACCGAGTGAACGTGACCAAAGTGGGCTTGGACCGCATGTCGTTTCTCCCTCAGGCTTGTTTGCCTTTCATTTCCTTTCTTGGGGTATTCAGTCTCGCCTACGGCCCTGATAACAGGAAGGCACCCCACAAGGGCGTCAGGGTGTTGCACATTCTCTCTCCATCTCTCTGTGCGTGTGTGCTGGAGGGGGGAGGGAGCCACGCAGCCCCTCCCCCTAACCCTATCCCTCTGCCGAATGCCGAGCCACGTCTGATGGGCGACAAGGTCAGGTACCTACGGCGCAGGGAAAGTCTGAGCGATGCATCGCTGCGGATGTCGGCGGGTCAGGTCGTGGACGGCGTGGTCGCCGAAGCGACCTGCGGCAGGGAAGAGGCTCGCAGGATCCACATGATGGGTAAAGTGCGAACGCCACTCGAGCGTGCACCCCATCCCCTGGCCCCTTACACCACCTACTGGTCAGGGGAGCCGGAGTGCCACCTCCGAGGGGATGCATCGTGTGGCGACCGACATGAGCGGTGAGGCTCTGGGGCGGCTGCTTAGAGCTGGAGGCAGGTGTCGCGCTCAGATGTGCGGTGCGGGGTTCCTTGAAAGGGTAGCATGCAGCTCATCTCTCGCTCGATGACCGAGCAGAGGTGGTTGAAGGGGAAACAAAGTGCCCGATTACGTGGCTGCCTCTTGTTGATTGCAGGTCGGTTGTAGCTTGTTTGCTGCCGGGCATGGGTGGTTTCTTGTTTGTTTTTGTGTACTTTCCCTCCCTCCTGATGCTCTACTTGCCTGTTGCGCTTCCTCTGTGTGTGTGCGTGTGTGTGATGTATCTCTCTGTTGCCGGTTTCACGTGTCGGTGCCTGCCCTCTTGCTAGCCTTTCCCCTGTCGCTGTTTCTTTGGCACGGCGCTTATCGTGCTTTTTCTTTGGTGTTTTTCCGTGTGTCCGTTGTTGTATGTACTTCTCCCATTGGGTTATTTGTTTTTCGTGCTCTGGGGGGGGTGGGGGGGCGGTGTAGGGAAGGGTCTGTCTTCTTTACTCCTTCCCCTCACTCCCTTTTCTTGCCCTTCGAGGATGCCAGCCCCAGCGAAACGAATGAAAACGACAGCCGCCAGAGAATAGGTCGCCAAACGCCTCGCCGCGAAAGGGAAAACGAAAAAAAAAAAAGGGGCCAAAGTCGAAGCAAGAAAAGAAGAACGCAGCTTGCATTCGAAAAGAGATCGAACCAGTAAAAAAAACGGTGACGTGAAGATTGATGGGAAGACGAGTTTTTCGTGTGCTTGGCATACTGGGCCTGCCTTAAACATTCTCTTTTCGCGGCTCTCTTCCTCCTCAAGCACATGACGCGCAGTCGTCTTTCGGCTGTATTCGTTTCTGTCTCCGCCTCTGCCTCTCTCGGGGTTTCTGTTGTTTCTCCTCTTCCCCTCTCTCTGCCCAAGACGGCACGGGAGAACGGGTCTGTGAGTCGATTGCCCATCTTTTTTCCGCGCTGGCCTGCACGATGGCTTCTCTGTGCTGCATGGGATGCATGCATGAAGTGGGTTCGCTGCTGCAGTTCCTGTTTTTTCAGGACGCGCCCTTTTTTCCCTCTTCTGCATCCTCTCTTCCTCAACGGAACGCGGTAGACACGCACGCACACAACCACAGGCAACATACCAAAGGTAAAGGTATGAGGATCGCTGTGGGCGCTCTCCGTCTTTGAAAGCGAGTGCACAGCTCGGCTGCTCCTCCTCAGTGATTCACCGAGTTTATTATACGCCCACCCTCGTGGTATGCTGCGAACTGAAATCCGCAACAACAGAACTGTGCTTTTTTTTTGCCGTTTTTTTTTGTTTTGTGAGTTTTGCCCTTCTCTCTCTCCTTATCCATCTTGCTCACGACTTCATGCCGCCCCTCACCGAGCGCCGATACGAAGGGTAAAGTGAGTGCCGACGCCGACCCCAGATGGAAGCGCACAACGCATCTTACTCGATGCACTCCGTGTGCTGGCGCATACATGTGTGTACGTGTATTCATTATATTCTGTGGTCAGGTGCATCTCTCCTCGTATCTTGTCGGCGGCTCGCACATGTTTAACGGTTTTGTTCATGTTTTTGGCAGACTCGTGAGACGTGCTGTTCCTTTTTTTTTTCCTTTTTTTTCGTCTCTGCTTTTATTGTGTGCACCTCCATGCGTTAATACATATATATATATATATGATGGACTCTTGGCGTTTCACTTGTTTTGTTGTCCTCCGTTTCGCTGTTGCCTTTGTGGTGGTTTTGTTCATCAGCTTTCGTGGTAGCACAACATCCGTTACGCGCGTCCGGTACGTGTGCTTCTTTTCTCCCTTTCTTTTCTGAACTCTTCCTCGCGTGGGCGCCTCCACCTCACCCACAGCTTCGCCGGCATCTGCAGAGTGCCATCTCTGGGAGGTACTGGGAGCGCAGTGGGTCGGCGAAGACGAACGCGGGAGAAAATGCAAGCCATAGCATGCACCGTAGACGTGTCGTCTCTCTAGGACGTGTCTTCTGCCTTGCCTTCTGAGGATTGTGAGGCGACCAGTTTTCACCCCCCTCCCTCACGCACACCCCATTCCTTCCCCTTCTGCAGTTGCCTCTGGAATCCACGTCGACGCTGTGTCGCTCCTCTATTTTGCCTCACGCGTGCCTCTCGGCTTATATGTGGGCCACCTTTTCCGTGTCTCCGTATGTGCACGTACATGTCAGATGCGTAGTTTCACACGCGGTCTTTCTCTTTTTGGGACACGGGCACGCATCTGCTCCCCCTCCCGCCGGAGAGACGCGCACACTCACGCGCTAGTGAGATCATGTGGTGAGGATAAGTGGAGGGTGCAGCACACGCGGGGGATTCGCTTTGTTTTTTTTTCTTCGCGTCCCTCTCCGTCGGCGACCGGTGCTCTCCCTCTTTTTTGTGATTGTGTTGTGCATTCCCTTTCACTGTTCATTTCTTTTTTTCCGTTTGGCTTCACGTTTCCCCCTCCCTTTGTTGCCGTTTTGCAGGGAAAGCCTTTTGCCGCCTCCCTTATCCTTTCTCCTGCCTCATGTGACGTTTTCTTGTTTTGTTCTCGTGCGCGTTCCCGTTCTCCTTCAGCTTCCCGTTGAGTCGTTGGCCTTTAGGTTTCCTCTGCCCTTTTCTTCCCTCATTCCACACACCCACTCCCATCCTCGGGCGCACTCAGCGTGTTTATCATGGGTCGGTGTTTCTTCCTGTTTTACAAAATCCCCTCCGAAACAACAAAGAGGGAGAGCAGGGAATGCTAGCAGCAACGAGCAACTTGCTCTGAGTCTTTTCTTTGCTTCCTCCACACTTGTGTTTGCTGCCGGGGTGTACCGACGAGTGAGACAGACACGCTCCCTTCTGCATAACGGCACGCATGAATTCCGTTGTCTTTCTTTCCCCCGTTCTGTTGGTCGAGTCACCTAGGCAGGCACCCAGCGCTTTCCACTTGTGTTTCGTTCGTGGGGATGTGATGGCAGTGCTCTGAGAAGATGTCTAATCCAATCATCCACGCAATCACAGCCGGCAGAGCGGCCTCCCGCAGCGAAGTAGTTGCTGGTATGAGGAGGGGGAGAGCAGACAGAGGCGCCGGTGCCCTTTCACCGGCTGAACGGATTCCGATCAGCCAGCGTGCTACTTCCCTCCCCTCCCCACATCTCTGCCGCCGTGGCTGCTGCTAAGGGTAGACGTAGTGCTCCGTGCTCGCGCCGGCTCCTTTCGTAACGCTGTCGTCTCGCTCGCCCCCCCCCCCGCTGCGCCCTCCCCCGCCTCACTCTCTCGTCCGCAAAGCGCATGCTATAGTTTCAGGTCACGCATACGCCTGCGGTCGAACAGGGAAGGCGAATGATGCTATCGTGCGCGGTTGATTGGCATCCTCGCCCGTTCAGGGCGAACTAACAAAGTTTCGACAAGCAGCGGCGCATGCAAACTGAAATCCCCCGCCGGACATCATCTGGCACCAATAGGGTGCGCACCCCTGCTGCTGCCGTGAGAAGATGTGTGCGTGCGCCATCTCCCTCTGGGAGCGACAAACGTATATTTACCTTTGTGCTATATAGATGTTGAGTGCCGACTTGGCTATGAATGTTGAGTGTCGCTCCTCACTCCTTTCATTCTTACACGAAAAGGTTTCTCGCATGGTGTATGTGTGTGTGCGATCCTCTCCCTCTCTGTCTCGACTATGCTTCTCTGTTCGAGTCTCCATGTTCTTTTTTCTTTCGTATTTTCCTACACCTGCAACCCTCCCCTCCTCCCGACTTTGGTTTACGCTTGTGTGCCCCCGTCACTATCGCACAGCATCTCCGTGTCTGCGTTGCTTAAGCGCTCTTTTCCTTTCTATTCAGTGGTGTGCTTGCTGGCTCTACTTTAACGGCGTTGCTTTTTCATTGTGGTTACTTGTTCCCTCCTCGTCCGTCCGCCCTCCTTTCTTCAGGTTCCGCGGGTCTGTCTCTTTGCCTGACCCGCTCTGTATGCGGGGACACGCAACCGCTGCCCTCCCCCCGCGAAAAAGCGTTATCGAGCCAATGGAGCGCGTCGTTGTTGTGTTTGCAGCTCTCCCACAGCCAATTTTTTTTGTGAAAGCCAAACAAAAAAGGGACACATATCCGCGCACCGTGGAAAAGGCGACAGCGGAAAGGCGCAGCAACGGTGGCAGACTCCAGCATGCCAGCGAAGAAAAACGTGATGTGAGCAGGCTTCCTCCGTTGACCCTGTCATGGAGGCTTTTATGAGACTCGATAGGGGGGGGGGGACGGTGGAGGAGAAGGGAGGGGTGGGGGGCAAAGAAGACAAACGAGCTGTACAAGCTACCATGACTCGTGTGCTTTTCCGACATCATGGCCACCTCCCTTGCCTACGCTGTACATCGCGCCCTCTTGTTCCTTGACGAGGCGTGTGACCCAGCAGATGTGATCTTTCTTTGATTTGACGCCGATGGGTACCTCTCTTATCCCGACCCTTAACCAATTCACTTTTCTCTCCACTCCTCCGCTGCAGGCTTCACTGAGGAACTTCCGGCAGCCTCGGCCTCCTTCCCGTACCGAGGCAAAGCACAGACAACGCACCGAGACTGCATGCTCACAGAGACAGGAAGTTCAAGTGAAAGCGCACACGGAGCAGACAGCCAAGAAGCTACTTGTGTCGCTTCGCTCCTTCACGATTGTCTGCCCTGCTCCCTTTTTTGCCCTTAACGCACCTCTTTCTATGGCTTATCCCCGTTTTTGTGAAATGACAGAGCCCGCGTACAGCAACCCCGGCCGCGCTGCCTTGCGCTTCTACGCAGCACAGGGGACCGAAGGTACTGCGGATTCAGCAGCTGATCCGACGCATCAGCTGGCGGTAGCGCATTCTGATCCGTCGCCGTCTGCCGATGCGATGCAGGCGGCGCTGGAGGCTTTCATAAACAGTCGCGAGGAGGACGCAGTGAGCTTCGTCGCAGGCTTCTTGCATCTGACCCCAAGTGACAGAGTGACCGCGCTTGCGAAGCTCGAAGCCCATGAGGAAGTCTCACCTGCTGGTGACGCAGCGGCAGGGAATGAGCTGTCGGAGACACGCATGCCAGCTGCCACATGTGCAGAGCAGCTCCGACGTCTGCAGCAACACGAACTGCAGGCGAAGCAGCTTGCGCTGGTCGAGCGCCTCTCCGGAGAAGCCCAGAAAGCGAATCATGACTATCACTCCGTGAAGACTCGCACACATTCATTTGCGAGCGGGCAGCGCCCACTGGACGACGATACATCAGCGGCACCTGCGGGCGTAAAGTCGTCCCCCACCAGGAATGGCGACGCGGAAGGGCTGGAGACGATCGAGTTAGACGAGGGCACGCGCACCGGCATCCTCGTCGCATTCATAGACACGGGTGTGACGGAAGTCTCAACCCACTTCGACAACTTCTTTGACGTGGCCGCTACCCCACTCGCTCCTCTGGTCAGCGCTCAAGGTGAGGCGCGCGACGGTGTGCCGACCCCGTCGGCGCCACGCATCCTTCCGACGTTAGACAAAATACTGGGCTTGGATACCGAGGAGGTGGAGGACCCCACTAAACCTCCATCTGGGAAGTCCTGTCTTTCGCAGACGGCGGACGCTAGCGACACCGGTGCCCTCATGAATGCGTTCGAGCACCGGCCTCAGAGTCGACGTGAGAGGGATGTCTCCAGCCCGACCTCCTCCATGGAGAGCGTTGCACTGCCTGGGCTGGAAGATGCTTGTGTGAACTTGGACGGTCCTCGCGAAGCCTCTCGAGACACAGAGAACGTCGAATTTGTTTCCAAGCTCCACGAGGTTATTGCGGAGAGAGATAACTGCGTGCAGCCCTTCACTTTGGATCCCCTCTTCGACTACGACGCCGACATCCTCGGCGAGGCATTCTGCACCGGCGCCGCGTGGCGGAGCGACTGAGGCTCTCGGGGAACCCCACGCAATCTCTTGTCCGAACCGCACACGCGGCGACTTGTCGAACTCACAACAGCAGGGAAACCAAGCGGTGAGGAAGGACTTCTCCGCTGCCGGGACTTTGTACACTAGCACCTCCGCCCCCCCTTTTTCCCCCCTCTGTTTCTATTTCTTGCAGCACAACAGAAGACAGAGAAGATAAAAGCTGCTAGAAGACGAATTCTGTGATGACTGAAGTTGTTTGCCGCCAACGACACCACCGCCGTTGGAGGGTGGATGCACCTCGAGCGATGAGCGATGCATGCCTCTCGATGGCAAGTCTTCTGCTCTCTGTTGCTTGTACTCTTCTCTCACGACAACGGCACGCTAAGCACTCTTCCAGCGCTCCGTCTGTGTACACAAAAACATTAACTACAGCATCGGCAGAGGACCGACACGGGGTAGATGAAAAAGCCTTATGGTGACTGTACGTATGGTAACTAGGCAGGGGTGCGCTAAGCTGATTTCCGTTGATATGGAGAGAAGACCGAACCTATGCCGCCTTTCTTCCCGATTCTCTCAACACCGTGGCCCTGGCCGCGTTGTTGAGCGTTACCGCATGGTTTGACGGCGCATCTCGTTGCGTCTTTTTGTGGGCTTTCGTTTCTCTGGAAAGGTCGTGCTTTCGCACCGCGTGCCACCTCTGCCTCTCATCTTTTCCATCGGTCGGTCTCTCTGTCCTTCCCATCTCATGCCCCCCGACCTCTGTCCGGCTCTCTGTCTGTCTGTCTGTGTGCATGTGTGCCCCTTTCCTTCTGTGACCGTCCTCCCTTTTTCTTTATAGGCTACCAAGCAGCCGTCTGTACATAGGCGCTTTTCCTTCCACCGTCGCCTGCCACTGCCATCGTCTCACCTGCTTCTCTTCTCACCACGCCATGCCAACCCAACGCTTGCGATACACAATGCAGCACGCAAAGACAAACACCCTTTGCGGGCAAGTATCTCGCGCCACATGAGCAAGGATGCTGAGCTCAAGAGACGACACGCGACTATCCTCGCCCAGGTCTTCACTGGCGCCGGTCCGCACGGCGAATTCCGGCAACGACGGGTGATGGGCAGCCACATCAGTGGAGTGCATGTGGGGTGCTGCCTACTACTGCGCTAGCGTTGTGGTGCCCTCTCCCCCGCCCCCCCCTCGATTCCCACCAGTATTTGCTTCGAGGACGTTATACCCTGCGTGGTGCTCGGTATGCGACACAGAATTCGCTTCTCGCTGCAGTTCTGCACATGATGGTCTGATTCAGCGCATCTCCTTCGCCCTGCACGGACTTCTCACCTGTGAGGTTCCGTTGGCTGCTTCCCTCCCTTATGCCCCTGCTGAGCGACAAGCTATGAGCTTCTTGTACGCAGGCGCATGGCTATCCGCTGGCCGCCTTCTGCTTGACGGGCACATAACTTTCCCAGGCATGCAGTCTTCAGGAGAGCCCGGGTGATGCACGAACCAGGCGCGCAGGCATGCGCACCGACCAGCGTAAACGTGCATGTGCCCCGAAACGTGCGGGCACATCCTACGCCCGACCGGGTGTGAGCTGGTGAGGCGCCGATGCCGGAAGCATGGCGAGAAGAGCCCCGAATTGGCACCATCGGGCCCTCCAGGCTCCCATGTGGAGAGTCTCCATACTATGGAATGCCGGGGCTGGAAGCGACTGAGAAGGAGAGGCATGGCATGCAGACGAGTTGAAGGGTCTCAGAGGGCCCTGACCTGAGGCTGGCCGACCTCCTCCCTGAGGTCATCCGGCATGTCCGTGGACCACCACCCCGCTGTTACCCGCACGACAGGCGGCG
>NC_018263.1:2294477-2309943 GCF_000227135.1 Leishmania donovani | reverse complement strand
TTTTTTTTTTTTTTTTTTTTTTTTTTTTTTCTTTAAGGGAACACGATCCACCGTGTCGTGTGCTGCACTCTTTTTTTTTTTCATAGGTTCTCGTCGCCGTATCTTTCCGCTCTGCTGCGCCGCGTGCGCTGACCTCACCCCGCTCACTTGTATCCGGGGGCACGCAGCCTCTGATTCTGCAACGTTCGGAGGGGCGGCTGAAAAGGTAGCCCCCCCCCCAAAAAAGTCTACGTGTGATTCTGGAAAAGCCAACATCATGCCCGCACGCGAATGTTCACCAAAGTGATGTGAATGGCGTGTGTGCCTCCGTTTCCTTCTCTATGTTCTTGCGCTTTTTCGGAGCAGCGTTTTCTGTGAAGCGTTTTTGTCCGATTCCTTAGTTTTGTGGGTCTCCCGTCGTTGCTATCTCACGCTCGTTTTCTTCCTGACTTGCACCGCCTCCACCTCATCCCGTCCTGCCTCCTTTCTCTAGCCATGTCGGAAATCGCAACGCAGACATTTTTTTCGATCCCGTTTTACAAGGGATATCTCCCATTCAAGGAGGCACAGCAGGCACAGTCCTATGTTGTGCTCGCCCTTACCACGGACGACGCGCCGCTGCTCTACGACGATGATACGTGTGCCGTTGGCTCGGTAGGGAGCGGGTACGTGGTGGCCAAGGCGCCCTCCACGACGCCCGAGCGCCCCGTAACACCGGAGAACGCGGCCTCGGGTCGCCAAGCTGCTCTGCTGCACCCGTTATCGTCGCTGCCGCCACCACCGCCAGAGAGATCGCCGATCACGCGCAGTCGCTCCACCACGAACGAGAATAGCCACGCGTCACCACACATGCTCAGCAGCAGCATCGACTCTACAGGCATCCACTCTGCCGCTCCGGTGGCCACCGCCCTCGGTGGTGGCGTTGCGTTTTACCTCTTTCATAAACGCGACGTGCAACCGCCGCCGATCCGGTTCTACGTTTCTCCCAAGAAGGTCCATCGCTGCTTCCGCGGGTGCGAAAGGTTGGGTTGCTCGTGCGAGCGCATCCACTTCAACCCAGATGCGTGGCGCATGCGTCTGGAAACGTTGCCGAGGCTGCCGCTGACGGTCGCGCGCGCCGGGCAGAACATACGTGTAGCGCCGAACCAGATAGAGCCGACGGCCGGGTACTTTTTTGCACTTGGGCTGAAGACGGCCAAGGTGCTTCCTGCTGTGGTGCCGACGATGTGTCGTTTCAACACGACATGCCGAAACGGAATCAGATGCCTGTACATTCACGCCGACACGACGGTGATGCCCAAGCAGGTGCAGACGTCCGAGATTACCCTGCGTACGTGGGGCCAACACGTGATGGACAACGCCCTGTCAGGCAAGGAGGCGGGCGCCTTCTTCGAGTTCCTCGACGAGCAAGGCGTGCGCACTGTGGGGGACATGCAGGTGCTCGGAAACGCCGCCTTCGATTCGCTGGCCGCCAGAGTCCCGCCGCGGTGGGCGGAGGCCTTCTTGACGCTGTCGGTGCTGCGTGACTTGGACACGAAGATGCAGCTGTCGAATGCGCTTATGGCGTTCCCGCGCATAGAGGCACCTGTGAGACTGCCGGGCTTCCTGAATACCGTCGGCGACCTGCTCAACCTGACCGCGTCTGCCTTCATGCAGCTCCAAGTCGCACCGTTTGTGATGAATGCATGCTCGCTGATTCGCGCCCGCTACGGCACTGACGAGACCTTCAGCATCATCGACCTCAAGAAGGAACAGCCCAACACTTTCTTCAGCAACGCTACGCGCATGATTCAGAGCTTCTGCCGCACGCATGCGCACTGTAGCTGGCGCAAGCACGATCCATCACGGCCAGTAGTCACATCGGTGCTTACCTTTGTGGATGTCAACAAGTGCCGCTGTCACCTCAACGGCGACAACCCAGAAAACAAGCACGAGGAGCACATCGACGCCCCCATCCCGGCCGACATTGAAGAGATGGGGACGCCGAGCGGATCGTGGTGCCAGTGTATGCGACGAGGCGTGATCGCGGTCAACTACGAGCTCAGCACGCCGAGCGGGTCGCGCTGCTCCGAGCAGAATGCGATGGGCAAGCTTGCCTCACTCGGTGTCCCCACCTGGGGCGTGCGAGAGGTATTTGTGCACGGAAGGGCCGCAAAGGAGCCAAACCCGCTCTTCCCGTGCGGTGTGTGCGAGAATATGCTGCGGAGAGTGACAAAGGACGTTCTCGCCCACTACGGCGGCGACGTCACGCTCTACATGTTTGACGCCACCACCCCGCGCAAAATTGTATTTCTCACGATCCCCGAAATCTCCAACCGGGATGGCGCCAACTTCAAGAAATTTGTTGCCGAGGACCTGCGCAGCCGCTGACACATCCTGCAGGGGTCTCGAAAGAGAGGGACGCGTTCAAAGGAATTAGACGGGTGGGGGGGGGGCGAATGTCCTACTGCGTTGCTATCAAAGAAGAGTCGATGGGGTATGCAGCTCGCGTAACTCTCCTGTTGCACGCCATCCTCCTCTTTTTCTTGTGCCTTCTGCCGCGCTCGTTGGCGCCATTGGGCGTCCCTGTGCTTCAATGGATGGGGGTGATGGATGTAGTAGTGGATATGTTGTTGTGCGGTTGGCCGAAAGTAATGTTCCATGTCGCGATGAACACAGCCCCGCGTGCGCGCGATTGACGCTGCTTCAATCTTACCTGAAGAAAATGTTAAGCGTATCTGCGTTCACAGTCCACACGCGTTCAGGCGCTGGCGCAGCACGTCTGGGCAACGTGTCAGTTGATGTATGGGTCAGTAGCGGAGACTTGACAAAGAATGCGCAAATCTGCTAGGCCTCCCTGATGCACGTCTGTGCTGGGAAGGAGGCTCTTCTACGCACCGTGGGCAGACTGTGTGGGTCTCTCTCACTTCTCTCTCGCAATGATTGACCACGTCCTCTTCTTCTCTACACTCTGGTCTCCTACCTTCCTCTTCAATTTTTTGTTCGGTTCTCGCGGTTTATTGAACAGAATGTTGAAGAACTGGCCAGCTCGTCTGGTCCGTTCATTTTTCCGCCATCGTTTTTTTTTTGTTGGTTGTTTTGGTGGACGGGACAGTGAAAGAGGCGTGCTCGCGCATCCGGTCGTCTGTGTGTCTCTTTGTTTTGTGCTTGCATGAGCGATTCGCGTGCTCTTTTTGCTGTTGTTGTCGCGTCGCGTGAACACGCCCACACTCACACGCACGAGAAGGCTCTAGAAAGGCTCTCGTCAGCATTATCTGTGTCGTAGCGCTGCGCTTCCCGCGTTCGAGCACAGACCGCGAGCACACGGGACTACGCGCTGCATTCGCGCTCATCTCCGTCACCTTCGATGGTCAGGTGGCTGCCATCCGCTATCGCGTCTCAAATTGCATGCATCTCCCTTTCATTTTTTTTGTTTCTTGTCTCATTGTGCTTCCAGCCCCAGACTTCACGACTGCGTTATCGCAGAGTGTAGACCTCCATTCTCCTTCCGCCTGCACTGACGAACGCGCACCCTATATATTCGTACACAAGAGGGATCACCATCACCCGAGGGGGAGGGGACACGTGCCGAACTCAGAGACCGCCCTTTCAAGGGCACAAGCAGAGAGCCAGGGAACGGTGAGACTCTCCCCTGCGCCGCCCCTTACGCCCTCGCCTTTGCGTTCTCGATTTCGTGCAAGCGTCTTCTCGAGCTCAGCTCTCTCCCGCTGCAGCCCCATCGCCCTCGTGAAAGCAACTGAGAGTACAAGCGGCACACCAACATCCGTCTTCGTCAAGATGTCTGCC
Organism: Leishmania donovani; assembly: GCF_000227135.1. Classification (NCBI taxonomy): domain Eukaryota; phylum Euglenozoa; class Kinetoplastea; order Trypanosomatida; family Trypanosomatidae; genus Leishmania; species Leishmania donovani. The sequence goes on along the minus strand of NC_018263.1, from coordinate 2,306,178 downwards.
TTATCCGAGCGACTCGTAATGCAGCTGCTTCGCATTCGCAACCGCGAACTAGAGCTAGAGACAAAGCAGCAGGAGCTGGACAGCAAGCTGAGGCAGGAGGAGGATCTCCGCAAGGAGCTCGAGGTGGAGCAGGAGAAGCTGGCAAAGTTGCGGAGTGTACAGGAGACTCTCGAGAAGATGAACGAAGGGCTGGAGGCGAAGTACAAGGCGGTGAAAGAGGACGACGAGCTGCAGCGAAAGCAGATCTCGGAGGAGCTGAAGAAACGCATCGCCGAGGTGGATGAAGTGTCGAGAGAGTTGGCAGAGCGTGAGCAGCGTGCGCAGTCGCGAAAGGAACTCCTTTTGAAGCAGCAGGAAATCTACGATCAGCACTCGAACTCCGGCAAGGAGAAGTTCGACGAGCTCGTGGCGAAGCGCGCGAGCGAGATTGAGGCGCTCACCAAGAAAAAGGACGATAACATTCGCCGCACCCCGGAGCTCCGAAAACAGCTAGAGACGGAGACAGAACAGCTGACCGCCGCGAAGGCGCAGCAGATGGAGCTCCAGGCCAAGGTGAACGAATTCCTCAACCGCTTCTCGATTATCCAATCACAGTTGAACGAGGCCAAGAGGTTGTACGAGTCTGCCTCGACGGATAAGGACCGCAGCACGCGCATGCTCAAGGCACTGGAGAGCGACCTTGAAATGCTTCGGCGTCGCGCCGCGACGAGTAAAGCAGAGCGTGACAAGGAGCTCGCCAAGGTCACTGCGCTGACGGAGAGGATGGAAGCGGTACGAAGTCAAATCAACACCTTTGAAAACATCACAAAGATGCTGACCATGTCCGACGATGGCGATGCCGCGGCTGGGGCGACACAGCCGAGACAGTGATGAGGAGGTTCTTCTGCTGTGTGTTGGGGTGCTGCAGAAATGGAGCCAGTGGCAGCTCGCGTGATGCATGTACTCGCTGGCTATCGTCGACAGGTCACAAATTCGAGTGATTTGGCCGCTGCAACGGGTTGCCTCTTTCTATACGGCGCTGCCTTTTGGTCTTTTCTACGCATCTCGCGCTGAAGTAGCGACGGTTTTTCCTGCCACCACGGAAGAGGAAAAGCGCTGCTCTTTGTGCACATGCTCGTCTCTTCTCTCTCTGGGCGCATGCCGTCTGCTGGTGTGCATCGGCAGTCGAGGTGTCATGTATCGGTGAGACAGCAAGATCAATCCCTTGGTCATGAAGTTCTCTTTACGCTGCCATGCTTGCGTCGTGGAAAGAGCCAAAAAAAAAAACGGCAAGTACCACAGCGCAGAGGTATTGGTGGTACGTCTACCGGCATGAGGCACCCTTCGCCCTTGCTTTCTGTTTGTTCTCTAAGAATCGATCACGACTGCGCCTTGCGGTAGGGAGAGGGAGGGGGGCTCTCTGTGGGGCTTCTGTGCCTTGTTCTTTACCTGATTCTCTGTGTATATGGGTCTCTCTAGCAGCGCAGTCAGCAAACCCAGCACATCGATCAGCGGCGCCACCCTTCACACGGCGAGGTGAATGACACGCTTTCCACCGTCTTCTTCAAACTCGTCTCCCCGCATCTGCCTGCCACGCTGAACGTTCTGAGAGCTTCGCACCACAGCGGGGTCGTTGCCGTGCCTCCGCCAACGTGAGGCTTCGGACGAAGCCTCAGAGCACGGCTGCGTCGGCATCCGACGCCACGAACGCACGAACGCGGCCCTCGCGAGGCATGTGGACGCCTGACTCAGTCAAACCCATGCTGCCCAAGAAGCGTCCCCTCACCAGCAGCGCCGCAGCTGGTGGTTGGGCTGCGGTTGCGGTCGCTGCTGTTGGTGATGAGGCATGAACCGTGACGGTGCTCGGCGTGCCATGCCTAGCAGAGTAGGCGTTGCTGCCCGCCCAAAGCCCGTGTGCCTCTGCTAGCGCCGGTATCCTTGCGTGGGTGCACTTTTTCCGACACGATGGGGACTTATGTGCCGACGACGACGGCGCCGTCCTACACAACCGCCTCCAGATGCAGCTCATCCTGTGCTTCAGGGCCGCGTTTCTGGCCGTTGACTTTTACACCAAGTCAGAGCATGTTGACCGTCGATTCGTGCGCGACGTCAAGAGTGCGGATGATATGTACTGCCCTCACATGAGCGTACCGGGGGCTGCCACTATCGAATGCGGCGGCATTGCTGACGCACAGAACACGCCTTCGCTGGATGGCCCGCCAAGCAGCGGTCGTTGGAAAAAGAAAAGGTGAGTTGGCGAACTGGTGGTGGTACTCGGTTGTAGACGAGTATGGCACGGTGAAAGGCGGCGTGCACTGTGCCGTGCACATTAAAGGTGCCCTTGCATGCATGGCGTGCCTCGACACTCGCGTGCATGCGTAGGTTGTCTACGCATTTCGTTGTGTGCATCGCTCCCCACTGACGTGTTGTCTACACTTCGTTCTCTCACGTCGCGAGAGAAGGGCGAGTGCGCTCAGGGATGAGTGCGTTTCGTTCTCCTTGGGGTGGGGCTACGCAGTCCTCCTCCTCTCCCGGTGCGCTTCAGACCTTCCCATTGCTGTTTTTTCTCTTGCCATTTTCGTACAGAGGCATGTATGTGGACTTCGGCACCCAGACATCCGTACATAGTGAAGCTGCAGGACGCGGTTGCCGTATACATGGACGCACAGACACTCGCATAATCAGGCCCCAGTTGTCGCCCATGGACTGCCTTCCACCACACGGAGTAGCTTGCTTTGGGATGAAGAAAAGGGGGGGCGTCCGCTCAACTTGTTCCCTCTCACCCCTCTTCCCCCCAAAGAAAGGGCGGAGCAGCTATCCGCCGCCTTTCCGGGTGGCAGGAGGCAAGGCTCTACTCCTTTTTGTTTCCTCCACTAGATGGATGTTGAGAAAATGATTGCCCTGCTTTTATCCGGATGAGTGTGTCCCTCTCCTCTCTCCTTCTCTCTCTCTGTACGCTTGCTCTGCCTCGGTATACCCACCCACCTCTATCGAGCTCGTGCTTCTCGTTCGGTCACCGCTGCGTGCTTGTTTCGCCTTTCCGTTGCTGCGCTTTGTTTAGAAAGTCCCCCACCGCACATCCGGTCACCTCGGTGCAGCACGCAAGGAGACAGAAAGAGAGAGACGCAGTGCCTCCTCCCGGCCCGACCTCGTCTCCCCCCTTCGTCGAAGCTCTCCACACGACTGTCTCGCGCATCCCTTCCCTGCTCTGCTTCTCGCGTCCGCGTCCACACCCATACATACACCCCACATAGAGCTTTCTCTTCGTTTGCTATTGCGCTGCTTCTGAGCAGCGCCTGAAACCTCTATATTTTTTTTTTTAGAACTACTGAACCCCCACCAACCCTCACACCTGCCGCCCTCCATGTTCCGCGCAGCTCGTCTTCTCCGCGGCGTTAGCCCCTTCTCCGTCTTCCTGATGGACCAGAAGAACAACCCGTCGCTACAGGGCGTGTCGATTGCGAAGCGCGGCAAGATGCTCTCCAAGATGTACAAGGAGCTCTCGCAGCAGCAGCGTCGCGATCTACAGAAAAGAGCGCAGGTGCACCCAAGCCTGCGCAAGCGGAAGCGCGCAAGGCCGCCGCGCAAGACGGAATTCGCCGAGTTTGTGCGTCAGAACTACAAGGTAGTGCAGGGTCTCAACTACCGCAAGCGCTTCTCTGCCTTGTCTCAGCTATACGAGCTCCACAAGCCGATCGATGTGCAAGTGGCCAAAGCACTAAAAGAGGCAAATGCCAGAAAGGTTACCTCGGCCAAGACCGCTGTGAAAAAGGCTGCCACCAAGCCCAAGACCGCCAAGAGAGCCAAGGCGGAGAAAAGCGCCGCGAAGAAGTCTGCCGGAAAGAAATAGGGACGCTGCTCTTGGTGTCTCGTATTTTGTTTTGTTTTGCGCGGTTGCTGCCGAAGCTGTGAGGCCGAAAAAGCGAGATGGCGTACACCCGATCTACGCGCTCCCTTGATCAGGCGGGTCGTTCCGAGTACTCTTTCACCCTTTACCCGTCTTTTCTCCTCTTTACGTCTCCGGCGAGCGCTGCTCTGTGTTTTTGCTCTTGTTGGCTTGTTGGGAGGTCGAGGTCTACTGAGCAGGACTCGAGCGCGCCGCCTAACCCACCCGCCCGCCTGTGTGCTTGCTCGCCTTTCACCCTCTTGAGTTGTCCTCCTCTTTTTTTTCGTCGTTAATCATGCTTTGTTTCCCCGTCGTTGTTTTATTTAGATTACTGCGCTTTTTCGTGTCCCGTACCCGCTCAACGCGAGGTTTGATGCAGAGCGGGTCTGCGACTAGGATTCCCTCGCTTCCTTTCCCTCCGCTTCCTTCTCCCTGTGTCTATATGTGCACGGCGCCCTGTCATTGCCCTTGCCTGATGAGCTTGATCTGTGAGTCATCGGTGTGCCATCCACCGAACTCGCACGCGCAACTCATCCTATGCTGCACGCGCCCATCAACAGCACACACACAGCATGCCTTTGCCGTTCCATGTGCTCTTGTTTTTGGTTGTTGTTTTTTCTCTCCTGGTCTTTTGTGTCTCTTGATGTTACATCTCTCTTTACTTTTCCTCGACCTCGACGGCACGCGTGTATTTGTACGTAGATGATGACGGCCACCCCCAACCCCTCCTTTTTATGTATTTTCTGTGCAGAGGGGTGAGGGACCACGAGCGACGGCCTGTGCAGCTCTTGGCGAGCGAAGGAAAGGGAACTCAATGCCCATGGTGGCCATTGCAAATAGAAAAAAGTGGTGAAAGATGGAGACGGATTCAACTACCGCGTTCACGCTGTGTGTGTGGGTGTTTTTCCTACAAGGAAGCAGATCGCCGTTATCTGAGAATAGATCGGCGATAAGGTCAGAGATCGACTGAGCCGGTGCACAGGAACTCCCTAAATGCGGTGAAACGAGAACCGAACGGGAGAGCAGGACGCCGCTAAAGCGCACGAATGCACTGAAGAGTGAGGCCGTTGGCGGAGGCGGTACTCATTTACAAGCACTTGTCTTTCAGGAGCCCGCGTGAGTCACCGTCACAAGGGTCACCGCGGAGGTGTGTAGCCGCTCAAAAGATTTCTATTGTAGAAGGCTCTGTTCAAGCGTACAGCTACCTGATGATGAGTCACCTCTCAGCGCACCTGCTCGCGTGTCTTGTCCTCTCCTCTCCAGCTGACCGCCCTCTGTCTCTCGCCCTGTCTATTTCGTCCGCGCCTTCTGGTGTAGGAATGTGTGCGTATGCATCGTCTTTGAACTCATTCGCTCCTCTTCTTTTGTAGACGCTACCGACTGTGCTGGCGCACATACAGCCTCTCCTCCTCTACCCTGTCTTCTCACTCTCGTTTTTCTCCCTTGAACGTCTCTGTCGTCGTGGCGCGACAGCGTCCTCCTCTGTCATTCTTCTTCAGGTATAGATTTAGTTTTCAAGGCGTTTATACGCGTGTCTGTGCGCGCTCATGTGTGGTGCCTCTAGTGTTAGATTGAGATATCGGCGCTTCTGTGTGCGTAGTGCGCGTTCTTCCTGTGTTCTTCTTCGCCGAGAGAGAGAGAGAGAACGTTTCATATAAAAAAAAACGGCGATGAAGGGAGATGCAGCGAGGGTCGCGACGGCGCATAGGGAACAACTTGAGGTGCGTGCGAGCATGTTCGTTTTTGTTGTTGTTCTTCCCTTTTGCCCCAAAGGCCTTTGAACCTCAATGCGTGCGACACCGGGAGAGGCATACGATTCAGCACGTTGTTACATCGCCATTCGTCCATTGCGCCCGCGCCTCATCTTCTGGGATCACGAATACTGTCGAGGTGTGTCCGTTTCGGGCGTAGCATTCTGCTTTGCGTCCCTCACACACGGTGATTCCACTCCATTCCCTCCCTCGCTCTTTCCACTTCTGCCCTTGCTTGTCTGCGCGTCGTCGACCTTCTTTATTCCGTCATTCACACTCACAACTACGACGACTACCTTACTCCCTTCATTTTCTTCGTTCCTTTTGCATGCACGCACGCACGCACACACACACACACACACACACACACACATGCGCCGCTCACAGCGTCCACCCGATTCTCCGGCGCACTCGCACACTTCACGGATCACTTCGTTCGTCAAGTGGGCTTCGGCAACGGAATACACTACCCAACGGAAAGCCAGCTGCAGTTACATTCTTCAACATAACCGCCATAATGAAGCCGAGGAGCGACCTTTCAGTCTTCCGTCTACATCAGAAGAAGGGCGAGATTAGACGAGAGTAAAGCGCGGAAGAGCGCGACGACTCGTTCTCACTATGCGTGAATGGCTCGTGCCTCCGATCTATAGTGAACGCTGTCTTCGCTCTGTTTGCAGTTGGCACTGCGGCTTTTCTTTTCGTCTTTGCCCTCTCTCTTGGCGGTGCTGCTGTGGTTTTTTTTCTGCGAAAACGCAATACCTCCCTCTCTGTTTTGTTCTCAACCTCGGGTTCTATTGCTCACGTTGGTGTGCTGTACAGCCATCCACCCACCCCCCTCCCTCTCCTTCTTTCCATTATCCCGTACCCTCTCCACAGCGGTACTCGTCGGACGCATGTGCACGCGAGCGGGGAGGCATTAAACGACTCTCTCTTTCTGTTCTCCCCCTTTTTGCGGGTCTGCGTCTTTCCTGTGTGCCGCTCTTCCTGCTTACTTTCATCCTGCACTTTATGTGCTCCCCCCCCCCAAAGATCTCATAACGGCACTTGAGAGACAAACACGCAAACGCGAGGGCCCGCACACACTATGGTCTACGTGTACTCAAGAGCGGTGAATGATGACGAGTCTCGCTTACTGTCCCCTTCTCTCCCAAAGCTAGTCTGTGCAATCAGCTCTGCCTTCCCCACTAAAAAAAAAGACGGAAAGAATGATAATCATACGACGGCATATCTAGCAGTAGCCCATTCACACCCCACATTGTGTAGGTCACGGTGACGCTCCTTACACTCAAGCCGGTGACCGGTCACAGTGGAGCTTGATCCGAAGAGACACCCGTGCCTGCGTGCGCGTGGGCCCCTCATCCTGAATACAAAACGCTTCCACCCTGCCGTTGGCCGTGCTTGATGAGGACGAGATGCCCTTCAATCAGGACCGCATCACCGCAGTCTCATCGCGGGCCCCCCATCGGGAAGTCTCCGATGGGCCGCATTGCTGCACCCCCGGCGCCGCCATCGCGCCACTCTCGCGAAGGCAAGGCAATCTCCCCGAAACGTGCATTACGCAGCTCGATAAGGGCGAACACAGCAGGCAACTGCCAGAGGCGCTACGAAAAGCTTCTCTACCTGGCGGAAGGAAGAAAGCACAAACGACGGCACGGGACCCCTTGCCTCGGAGCGAGTGGAAGGTGTTCAGAGGATCTAAGTCCCACATCGCCGTCCGAAAGTCCCGCACTCCAAGCTCCAATAGACCGAACTCAACGTGAGGAAGCTCATCAGCGTCTCCTCGGCGGCGTACAAGACGCTGGCCAGCGACGTCGCGTCGGTTGTCGAATTCCGTTCCGTCTTGGAAGAAGTGCGAGCTGAGAGTGCCGTACCGCGCGCACACGCCACACAGTAGTCCCAGCCATGAATTTCTCGCAACTGTATGGCCACCGCCTTACGAGGCTGCCGCACCCAGAATGCGACGCCTACGTCGCACAAGGTGCTCCAATGGCGCCCGCATCTCCGACGGGTAACCGCGAGAAGAGTGCAGCAGCCGGACGAGTATACGCATGTGCTCCCCACGCCTCGAATACGCGGCATGTTGCCTCCTCACAGATAACCATCTCACAGCCTGAAGAGGAGGAGGGGTCATTCTGCACGTTCGCAGAAGTCATCGAAAAAGAAAAGCAGTGACTCTGTAAGCGCGGGACGCTAAAGCGAGCTTCCCTTTGCTGGCCACGCCGAACACGTTTGGTGGCGTCGCCCCAACAGTACTCGCAAAGAACATAAGGATGGAGATCCTTTACTGGATGAAGCGCCTTCTTCTTCCTCCTCGTCTCTACCCCCAACCGTCTCTTCCCTCCCCTCGCCCTCCTCTCTCTCCGTCTTTGCTCCCACACTGGCGAGCGTAGAGCATATACACACACACACACGCAAACGCACACGTGACTCCTCCTCGCGCTTCTTCCCCCACTCCTCTCCCTCGTCCTCCATCTTTCCGTCACCTGTGCGAGAACACAAGGAAAAGCCCTCTCTTTTTGTTGTTCTTTTCTCGGCTGTGTTTTGCATAAAATTTCTTTGCTCTGCCTCGGACTGCTGTGCCATTGGCCCACTCCCCCCACCCTCCCTTCGGCCGCTCTCTACTTGCTTCTCTCTCTTCGGATATTTTTATCTTCTTGGTGGTAGTTGCCGCGTCGTGGAGTCAAAATCAAACGAGCAAAGAAACGAGTGATTTCGTCTTCTACCGCCATTTTTTTTTTCTCGTTTGTTTGTTCGGTTCTCTTCACCTCTCCCCCCTCCTCCCTCACCATTCTGGTCTTCATTTTTTGGCTTTTGTCGGAGCCTCACTTTTTTTTTGTACTTTCGTGGGGATTTTGCTTGCTCTTCCTCACGCCCGTGTCTCCCCCCTTCTTCGCAGAGAAACAACGGCGTCGCAGAGTTCGCATCGATAACGAGGTAAAACGAACACGCGCACGTCCGCACCGGTCTCCGTAGTTCTCAAAGAGAGGATTTCGCCTAATCAGAAGTCACGGTGTGGTCTCTCTCCCTTCTGATTGCTATCCTCTTCGCCGTCAGTTATCCCACATTCTCTTTTGGCGTCCTTGTTGCCCTTCGTTACGCCTACCCTATCTTGTTTTCTGTTTGTGTGTTTGTTCGCGTTAGGAGGATCTGCTTTTGGTCCCCCTGTTCGTCTCCGGTGCCATATATATTTATATATTCTTGTGTACTATACGCGCCTCTTTTTAGTTGGAACTTTAATTTCGAGGGCGCACTCATCTTGTAGAGCAACATGCTGCGCAACGCACTCTCGTGCTTCGTGGCACAGCTTGAGCTGGCTCGCTTAACGGGAACATTGCCTTCCAGCATCGACTACGAGGAGCTGGTGGCGATGGTTCAGCAGAGGTTGCAAGGCGCCCCTGGGAAGACGTTGGGTGTGTTTGAGCTCCTCCAGGCGAAGGAGATTCATCTTCCCGAGCCCGACAATCCAAACTATGCCGTCGCGTCCATGTTGGCGCCCCTCACCGTGTTCCTCTTCGACATTGAAGGAACGACCACCCCACTTCCTTTTGTGCAGAAAGTCATGATGCCCCTTGCGGAATCCCGCGTCGAGGCCTACATGGCGGCGCACTTCCCTGCCGATCAGGCGTTTGTGGACCTGCTCACTGCCGTGGCCGAGCCGCAGTCTTCCCCACTGGCCAAAGCGCCGACGGCCTACTCGAAGGCATTCACGGACGCACTTGCGGCGAGTGGGGCGCGCGACTGGAAAGATGAAGCGGCGAACGAAGTGGCGCGTAGTGAATTCTGCGCGTTTTTTCATCACGAGATAAAGAGAGGCTCCGATCACGCCGCGGTGAAGGCGGTCCAGGCCGCTATCTGGACAGAGGTGTTTGCAGAGGGCAAGCTGCAGTCGCAGGTGTTTCCTGATGTGAGTACGTTTTTCCGCTTCGCCGGCGGCCCGGCCATGGCCGAGAGGACACGCATCGCTCTCTACAGCTCGGGCAGCATCGCAGCCCAGAAGCTCGTCATGGGCCATACCCCGTATGGCGATTTAAACCCGTTCATTACGGCGTATTTCGACCCCTTGCTTGTCGGCACAAAGCTGATGCCGAAGAGCTACATGAAAATCCGCACTCTTCTGGCGGAGAAGCTGGATATACCGCAGGAGAGCATGCACATCGTCTTTGTGACGGACAACACCAGTGAGGCCTCCGCAGCCGAGACCTCTGGAGCGGTGGAAAGCGCCATCCTGTGCGTGCGCCCGCTGAACGACTGGATCACGTTTGACACCATGCTTTCGATTAACGTGCCGTACATCATGTCCTTTACCCAGCTCATGCAGCGCAACTGTGACGTGGACATGGCGAAGCTCGTCAGCGACACCAAGGAATGCATGAAGCAGCACAACACATCCTGATGAAGGGCGGCAACGAGGCAATCATAGAAGGAAAACCTGTCTTGGTGGGGAAGTAAGGGAAAACAGCGCGGTGGATGGTGGGGAGCGTGATGCGCTGTGCCCTCTGCATGCAGACGATGCCACCTCCCTTCTTCCTCTCCCTGCCTCTTCTGAGAGCGTGCCTCCCCGCACACCTTCACGCGACTCATGCACTTTGACTGATCAGGCCCCACTGAGGTGAGTAGTAGGCGGAACAGGGTAACCGTCATGTATATACCCCCTGCACGCGTTTCGCATGCGCATATATCGGCATTGACGGAGAGCACCAAAGGCGACTACTCTGTTTTTCCTGACATCCACCCTCTCCTCGTCCTACCTCTGCCCGCCTCCTCTTTTATCCCTCTGCTCAGCGTGCCCAGCTTGACTTCATGTGTGAGGCAACACGACGTGAAACAAGACAGGGGGTGGGGGGAGAAGCAAAGGCAAGCGAAGGAGAAGGGAAAAACGGATTATTGTAACCACTTGGCAAGGTGCGCACAAAACCCCCCAAAGTCGAGGCAAAGAAAAGCGCCACCGCTAAACGTGCAATCGGCCGCGTGTGCAGCGACGCGATTCGCGTCCTCGTGTCAGCATGTTCGGCGAACAGTTTCTTTTTTTTTTTCTATTATCTGCATGCCTTTTTGTATGTATGTGTGTTGGCGGGCCTTCTGAATTTTCTGTTCGTACTTCGTTTTTCTTTTCTGTTTGTTGCCCTTTTTTTTTTCTCTGCCTACCACCGGATCTCCGTCAATGTCAGGGAGAGGGAGGGGCACTACAGCGTGGTGCCAGAGTGTAATGTGCACTCGCTGTGGGAACGCCAAGTCTCTGCAGCCGTGCCCGAGGGCAGGGTGCAGCGTGTTGGCGTCGGCAGACAGGTCTGCTCAGGCTCCGTGTCGATGAGACTGGCGGGCATGACGTGACGTTCGTACCAGCCCACTACCAATCGTGCCCACGACACAACAGCTATTGAAGCACCCGTTCCCACAAGAGAAGAACAGATCCAGGAGAAAACGAAGTGCCGCCGCTGCCACAGACTCATGGCAACGTCCCCACCTATCGCGGCATATGCAGGCGGGCCAAATAGACACGCCCTCCATGGCGTGAACGAAAATGCCAGATGAAGGAAGCGAGAACTTCTCCCCCCCCCCCTCGCTACATAACAAAACCGTTCTGAAACAACTCTCAGGGTGCAAAAAGTGCGAGCGTTGCGCGCACTCACTGTCAAGCACAGCTGGCACGGTGTATCATGCACAAGGCATGCAGTCTTCAGGAGAGCCCGGGTGATGCACGAACCAAGCGCGCAGGCATGCGCACCGACCAGCGTAAACGTGCATGTGCCCCGAAACGTGCGGGCACATCCTACGCCCGACCGGGTGTGAGCTGGTGAGGCGCCGATGCCGGAAGCATGGCGAGAAGAGCCCCGAATTGGCACCATCGGGCCCTCCAGGCTCCCATGTGGAGAGTCTCCATACTATGGAATGCCGGGGCTGGAAGCGACTGAGAAGGAGAGGCATGGCATGCAGACGAGTTGAAGGGTCTCAGAGGGCCCTGACCTGAGGCTGGCCGACCTCCTCCCTGAGGTCATCCGGCATGTCCGTGGACCACCACCCCGCTGTTACCCGCACGACAGGCGACCCCCGCACCCCCACCCTCCCGCGCAACCCCTCAGCGGGC
>NC_018263.1:2293382-2294378 GCF_000227135.1 Leishmania donovani | reverse complement strand
TTCAGGAGAGCCCGGGTGATGCACGAACCAAGCGCGCAGGCATGCGCACCGACCAGCGTAAACGTGCATGTGCCCCGAAACGTGCGGGCACATCCTACGCCCGACCGGGTGTGAGCTGGTGAGGCGCCGATGCCGGAAGCATGGCGAGAAGAGCCCCGAATTGGCACCATCGGGCCCTCCAGGCTCCCATGTGGAGAGTCTCCATACTATGGAATGCCGGGGCTGGAAGCGACTGAGAAGGAGAGGCATGGCATGCAGACGAGTTGAAGGGTCTCAGAGGGCCCTGACCTGAGGCTGGCCGACCTCCTCCCTGAGGTCATCCGGCATGTCCGTGGACCACCACCCCGCTGTTACCCGCACGACAGGCGGCGCCACCGCCCCTGCCCTCGAGCAGAACCCTGAGCGCGGCCCGCTTGGATCAGGGCCTGCAGCCCATCCGACTGTTCGCCGGACGCCGGCTGCGCCGCGGGTACCCGACGAAAGGGACGAGGAGGTGACGATAAGAGCCGGCGAGATGCATGGCCCGGTTTGAGGGCAGGACGGCCTGTCCCGGTTGACGCGGATTTGTCCGTAATGCCACAGTGGCGGGTGGCGCGTGCCTACATGCGTAGACTTTGTTGACTTGTTTGTGGCAGGAGAGCGCTTAAAGGGGGAAACAAAATGACGAGTTCATTTCGGTATGTCAAGGTTTTATGCTGTCAGGCGCGTGCCGAAAGCAGAATAAAAACGACGAGGATACACTCAGGGGACTGTGCGATCGAAAGGAGACTCAGGGTAGAATGATCACCCCGACAAAAGGCCATTCGGAATATCAGGTTTTGAGGGGTGAACGAGCGCGCCGCGGTGGCAACTTTGTGCGCGTTCTCATGTTCATCGACATGTTACAGGAGGATGCACAATTTATGTAATGGCTTCGCCGTGCACGATGAGTTTCGGCGCTGGTGGCGCTCTTCTACGACGACAGCATCCAACATCGGAATGGCTTCCCCGCATCCT
>NC_018263.1:2289704-2293283 GCF_000227135.1 Leishmania donovani | reverse complement strand
CGTAGACTTTGTTGACTTGTTTGTGGCAGGAGAGCGCTTAAAGGGGGAAACAAAATGACGAGTTCATTTCGGTATGTCAAGGTTTTATGCTGTCAGGCGCGTGCCGAAAGCAGAATAAAAACGACGAGGATACACTCAGGGGACTGTGCGATCGAAAGGAGACTCAGGGTAGAATGATCACCCCGACAAAAGGCCATTCGGAATATCAGGTTTTGAGGGGTGAACGAGCGCGCCGCGGTGGCAACTTTGTGCGCGTTCTCATGTTCATCGACATGTTACAGGAGGATGCACAATTTATGTAATGGCTTCGCCGTGCACGATGAGTTTCGGCGCTGGTGGCGCTCTTCTACGACGACAGCATCCAACATCGGAATGGCTTCCCCGCATCCTGGGTGTGCGAAATGCTCACTTTCAACCTCGTGCATTACCGTCCTTTTCATGGATGGTCTGCTGGGACTTCGATCCTCTTTTTTTTTTCGCTCGTCTTCACGCTCTGCCTTTTTGTGTGGCAGCAAAAAATCTGACGGAACTCTCAGACACTCGACACTTTTCGCCGCTATCTGATCTCTAGCAGCCTCAGTGCAGATATCACTGCGTTTCAGAAGCTGTATGCGCGCTACGCATTGTCGCAGTAGGCGCGTTCACAATCACGTTAGAGAGCACATCGCGCACGACCCTTCTGTGGCACTGTGCGGGTACTAGAAACACCGTGGCAAAGAGGGTTGCGTTACTAGCTAAAGTAGCCGTCTGGTAAATACAGCATCGTCAGCAGAAACAAAATCGTTGAGCTTCTGTTCAGAACATTATCACGAGCCCCATGCGATTTCGATTAGTACTTATATCCCTTTGAGAGATCCTGTGGCTGACGCGAACGTGTTTACTAGAGTGCAGGTGCGCTCAAGAACGTGTGCGCCGTTCTCCCCCCCCACACACACACACATCAACACACATTTTTGTTGAGGGGCTGCCTTGTCTGTCTTTCTGCCCCCCCCCAATTTCTTGTGTGCGTTTCGTTCATACTTTTTTTTTTTGTTGCGACGCTTTCGGCTCCCCATCTCTCCCTCCCTCTCTGTCTCTCTCTCTCTCTCCCCGCCTGTGTGCCTCCCTGCCTGCCTCTTTCTCTCATTCTCTGTTTGCGTGCTTGTCTCTCACGCAGACCACCCCCTTCCCTTTTGTCCTTACGCTGAGTTCAGTGCTACTGAATGAATACCCCACCACCACCACCACCCTAAGGCACCCTCCTCCCCTTCCCGAGATACACATACACATACTATCCTTACTTCTCTTCCCCTCTTCCCTTTTTTCGGGGGTCACATACGTCCTTCCACTTCAACCGTCGCTTCTCTTGTGAGGTCCCGCCCCTTCCCCAGTCCCCTCTCCATCCCTCTTCGCCGCCACCGTACTTGTCACCAAGGTGTATGCTCAACCCCCTTTTACAGAAAAAAGGCAGGAGAGCGAAGATGCCCCGGAAGTCGACGGCACGGCACGAGAGCATCAACCCGCTCGAAAATGAGTATATTCCGCCGGCGTATTTGCCCAACTTGAGGAAGTACAAGTACTCCAGCACGGACCTCTCCATAGTGAGCCGGTATGTCCTGCAGCGATACTGGAACTTTGTCGTGAACCTTGTTCCCATGACCGTCGCGCCAAACTGCATCACGTTTACGGGGTTTCTCATCGGCATGTCCTCAACGGCCTTGCTGCTATACTACTACTTCTTTGAGGGGGGCGTGTACCCCAGCTGGTGCTTATACTACGCTGCCTTCGCGCTCTTCGCCTACCAAACCCTAGATGCCATTGATGGCAAGCAAGCGCGCCGCACCGGCACCGGTAGCCCGCTCGGCGAGCTTTTTGACCACGGCTGTGACGCCTTCCTCACTCCGTTTGTACTGCTCAACGTGAGCCTTGCCACCTACATGACGCCCGTGGAGCGCTTCTGGCTCTCAACCATCTCATCCATGAGCCTGTTCACCGTGATCTGGGAGCAGTTCAGCACCGGGACGTTCGACCTGGGCTATGTAAATGGCCCGGCGGAGGGCATCATCCTCAACTGCGTGCTCTTCATCGTCTCGGGTGTGTATGGCGAGTCTATCTGGGATACGTCGGCTGTCGGACCGTATGATGTGGCATACCCGCCAGTGCTGTCCCGGTTTTTTCCTGGCTGCAACGGCACCGTTCACATCGAGTCCGTCCGCAGTGTCCTCTTTATCTTATTCCTGGTTTCATGTCCTTTCACGATTCTCGTGAATGTAGTACACGCTGTACTTCGGCCAACGGTGCACGCTTCGAAGGTGATGCCCATGCTCGCGCTAGCTCCGATCGTCACGATGACGGCGCTGGCGGTGCACGTGTTCGTGGTGTTCCCCAACTTGACGGTGCGTTTTCCGTTTGCGATGGAGATCAGTTATGGCCTGCTCATGTCCATTACGGTAACGCGGCTGACGCTGGCGCGGCTCAGCGCCATGCCGTACAGAACTGTGAATTGGCACATCGTTTTCTTCTTCGTTGCCCTGGCAGCGGCATCGGCGATGCACTACGCTGGCGATGCGGCTGTGTCGCATGATTTGGTGGAAACACTTCTCGGTTGGACGCTGACGGGGCTGGCCGTGTTCGCCGCGATGCAGTACGGCCACATGATTCTCTCCGCGTTCACCCAGATCGCCCGCTACCTCAGTATCTCTATTATGACCATAAAGCCAAATAAGTCAGATTAGAGCAGGCTAGAAGTCTGCCCTCGTGCCCATGAGCTCAACAGTTGAAAAGACAAGTTCTCTAAACAGCGACGACCCCCCCCCCGCTTTGTTTCTGATGTTGTGGTCCTCTCCCATAAGCAGTTGTCTACGCTTGGTGGAAAGGCCAGTTCTGCGACTTGGTAGTCGCGCGCTCTCCTTCTTCGTGGTGGGAAGGCTCTCGGTATGCATGCCCTGTAAGGGCGCCAACACCTATCAGCGTCGCCGTAATGTAAAGCTGAAGGCTACAGAAAATCACATACACACACACACACATCGTTGCGTTTGTAATTGTGTCTGTGAGCGATGGGCCTAGCAGGCTCACGTGCCTTTCGCGAAATATCACCGCGCACAGTAACTCCTTGGGGATTTCAAGTGACGAGGGTGCGCCTCTTTTTCTTTGTGTGTGTTCATGCGCTCTGTTCTCGTTTCCAGGTGACTCACTCTAGCAACACGAGCATGCCGCCCTCGTTGACCAGAGTCGCACCTCGTCCCTGGCGCTCTTTTCTTCAATCTATTCCTTCCGCCCTAGCACACAAGTCGAGCACCGCTCTAACACCCCCACCCCCGGCCTGCCACAGGTCCGTGACGTGGTGCGAAGCAGCCGAAGACACACGTGTGCTACAGCAATGCGACGGCCTAGTCATCCAAGCATGGGCTCTGCCTTGACCGCAGCCAACCCACCCGCTTCGCAGGCCGCCCCAGAGCCTCACCGCTCATGTCGGTCGCCACACGATGCATCCCCTCGGAGGTGGCACTCCGGCTCCCCTGACCAGTAGGTGGTGTAAGGGGCCAGGGGATGGGGTGCACGCTCGAGTGGCGTTCGCGCTTTACCCATCATGTGGATCCT
>NC_018263.1:2270656-2289518 GCF_000227135.1 Leishmania donovani | reverse complement strand
ACACACACGCACAGAGAGACAGAGAGAGAATGTGCAACACCCTGACGCCCTCGTGGGGTGTTTTCCCACCCACCGCCATCGCAACTATTCTCTTATGTACTAAGACATGGACATGGTCCAAAGGGAGGCGGATGTGACGCAGCATGCACATGGAATGATGCGATATTATTCGTAAGAGAAAATAATGACGCGATGCAGGCCATCAGCGTACCCGCGCTTGCCAGATATTTGGTTGGCGCGCGTGTGCGTGTGCGCTTCTTCCCAGTACGGCATCCAGCGGATGCCATGGGCACCGGTTCTAAAGAGGTCTATGTGTGCGTCTTGCATTTTCTGAAGGTGGGCTTTTTCTTCCCCGCCTCGCACTACTGGAGGTCATGCCGCCACCGTTGCCCTCCCAATCTTTCTTCCACGGCTCCCGTCGTGGCTCGCGTCGGGTTTGCCCTCTTCTCTCTCCACACGGAACGGTCGAAGAGAAAACAAACAAACCCAAAGGGAAGTGTGCCTAAGGCAGGATAATACGAGGAAAGGGCCGACGCACATTTGTAACGAGGCGCGACGATCGACTTGAAATCATCAGCACAGCGTCTTCTCTCTTTTGCCTTTTTGCCGTTGTAGCCGCCACCTAAGCAAGCAGCGGGAAAGCAAAGCGGCGTGCATGTGCTCGTTCGCGGCACACCGCCCCATCCGACTCCGCTGCATACAAGCAAGCTGAAACGAAAAAAAAAATATATATATATATACATATACTGTAAAAGCAGTTTGCGCGAAATCAGGTCACACATCGTGGACTCAAAGCAGGCGTGCGGAGGCGTTGTGTGTGGACTGTTCGTTGCAAATTAGAGTGCTTGTGGGCCTCGTGTTCGCAGCAGCGCCTCCTTCTCCCTCTAGCTCCCTGCTGGTTTACCTGCCGTGGTCGCTTGTGTGTGCATGCCTGTGTGATCGCTAGATTGTTGGACCGTATTGGCTATCATTGTCGAGAAGGACCCACTATGTCTCTCTTCGGCGCAGATGCGGCCCCCTCGGCAGCGGCGTCTCTGCTGCCTGCGTCCCTGGACGCGTCGCAGACAGCCCGTCAGGCAGCACCTCGTTCTGGTGTAGCGTCATCGCAGCAGCCGAGCACGTTGGGCGTGTCATGTGCGGATAGGACGGGCACCCAGCTCAGCGTACTTGAGTCGTTGGCGAACCTCTTCAGCTGCCGAGAGGTCAAGGCACCAAGTTTGGCAGTGGCTCTGCTCCCTCGTATGGGAAGCTCGGCAGATGGCGACGCGGGTGAGGACCACGTAGACGAAAGTGACTACATAGTGGAAACACTCGCGGCAGCACCCTACTCTGTCTTGAGCGATGCCTCCAGCAACAGCTCCATCTCGTTGTTGCCAGGACTGAACGGCTCCGCCGTGTCTTTGCCGATGCAGTCGTCCGTCTCAAAGCGGCAAGTGCGCTCACATGCCTTGCACTTGCTCGAGGAGTCGCCGCAACAGCAGTCTTCGGCGCGTGAGCTCGCTTCTCTAACAAAGGTGCTGAGCGTATTGAGCGCGATTCTGCAGCGATCCCGCCGAGCGCACCAGCGCTCGCGCAACTTTGGGCGCCTACTGACCTTGCTCACAGACGGGCGGTTTGCTGCGACGGCTGCAGAGCATATGCAGACACTGTGGCTGCGTTGCGGTGGGCATGCATCGTCGCTTGGCGCGCAAGCCGGCGAAGACGCGGCGCTGTCCCTCTACTGCGACGTTCTGCTCCTGATCGCGTACCACGCGAGGATGGCGGACCCGAGCGACACGGTATCGTCCAGCCTCGTAGTCGCCGAAGAGGCGCTGGCGTCCTTGTACGCCGTCAACAGAGACATGGGCACCGAACTTGTCAGGGCAGCGGCGCATCGCCCAGCCTACCTGCGTCGCAGCGTTGCCTCTCTCACCGCTTTCTGCATTCTTCAGGCGGGTTGTCTGTCCCACAAGGTGCTTGAGGACGCGCTGCAAAACCTCGAACTCGGCGCTGCAGCACGGGCAAACATGGCGCACATGGCCTTCATGGCAGCGCTCCCGACGTCATTTCCACAGATGACGCAGACGTGGCAGTGCCGCGCACTCGAGGTACTTCGCAAGGCCACCTTGTATGACGCCGCTGCGGACATTGTCAGCTGCACTGACGGTGCCGCCGCTGTCTCTGTGATCAGGCGAATCAGCACGTGGGTACACGGATACGCCATGCAGAGCCTCTTGTCAGTCATGTCGGAGGCGGCGTGGTGCTACTGCACGGCTGATACGCTGCTCCACATTAGCCGTGCTGTGAGCGTGTACGGGGCAACGTGGACGGCGTACTCGGAGAGCTATATGAGCCTTATCAGTTTTCTGCATCGCGCCCTCACCCGGTACGAGTGCTCTTACGCGCAGGAGGAGTCGATGGCGTTGAAAGTGCCGGTGCTGAGTGCTCCGAAGTCGATCCTAGCAGGGTCGTCAAGCGCAACTCTTCCCGCTAACCGACAGGTGGGCTGGCGCTCCGCGCGATCGGCCGCACCGTCGGTGGAGTCACTGATGCGACACCCCGTTCTCGGTGCCGCAGGAGTGGACAACGACACGCCAGAGTCGAACCGGCAGGGAGGGCAGGAGAGTAGCACCTACTCTGCGTTTCATCTCAGCGGTGGCTTTGCGGAAGGCGATGGCGCGCTTAGCGACGCGGATGGCACCCCAGAATCCTTCCTAGCACGGTGCGAGGCGGAGACCGATTCTCCCCGCAGCTTTGTCTTCTACCTGTCTTTGCTGGCGTACGTGACATCGGCTCTGCCGTCGCTGCTGGGCTCTCTGGGAGAACTCCGTCTCTTCTTTTACCTACCCCACTCTCCTCGCAGTGCTGCGGTTGGCAACGGCGCCGCCTCGGACCGCGCCGCTGAGACAACAGACCCACCAGTCGCGGCGTCAGGAACGGGGCGCCACCTTTTCGCCCTGTGCATGGATCTCCTGCGTGCAAGCCTAGCCTCCGCCCTCGCTCACTCCGCAGACCAGTGGAGCCTGCGCGATCGGCCAAAGCGTCTGCTCTGCGAATCTGCGACGACGCTCTTGTGCGCCTTCATGTGTCGATTTCCGCATTCGCTGCAGCAACTGGAGGCAGAGACCGGCGCCACGCATTTGATCGGCCTCGTGAACCAGGTGGTGACAACCATTATCAAGGCGCCAAGCCCTTCGCTAAGGATGAAGCGGCTCGCGTACAGCCTGCTGCAGCGCTACGCATCTGCCGTGGATGCCTTAGGCGATATAATGGCGCAGCTCTTGGCTCCGTCGCACTGGGCAGCGCTGCGGTTGGGCGATGAGTACGTCGAGGCCGACCTGCGTGCTTGTGTGCAGCTCTACCAGCATTTGTGCCGTACCGTGTACCAACTGTCTCCTGCAGCGCCTGGCCGTCTCGTTTCGTTGCTTGCGGAACTGCCGTCAGGCGCCTTTAGTTGCTCCTCCGATGGTGAGGCGACGGCCACCACACTGGTACACACCATCTTCACCTTGGTGGAGGACCATTCCGAGGACGCGGCGGTGTTTGGTGGCGTGACGGTGCCACAGCTGCCACAGCTTATTGGTCGCCTGGGAGAGGCGCTCGACACATTGGCGAACGCGTACGCCAGGGGATACTGGGTGGCCGGCGGGGAGTCGACGTGGTGCTCCGTGTGTGCCACCGCCTCGCTCCTCTACAAAGCCGTGCTGCTCTACCGCGCGCCTGCGCTGGTCGCGACGACCGTCTTTCCTGCACGGTGGGGCCCCCAAGGGCGCGGCAGCGGTGGTAGCGTGATGGCCGAGGTGTGCCAGGGTGGTGGTGGCCGTCGTTCGCGCAGCGGGGTGCACGTACTCCTGCAGCTGCTTTGCGAGGATTCCCTGGCGCCGGTGCATCATGTTGTGACGGAGCTTCTCGTAGCAGCCCTGCATGCAACCGCCCTCCATCACACCTCGGAGTTCATGCTCCGGACGTTCCGTTCACACCTGTCTCCGTGCGAGGTCGTCATGGTTACCCAGCGGGTGTTGCAGGTGCAGCAGGACAGCCTGGGGTCGCCCTCGAATGCAATGCGAGTGGAGGTGGTGCAGGCAATGGCCATGTGGTGCCCGGCGCTATTCCTCTTTCTGTTTGGGCCAGCGAAGCGTGTGGTATGCGAGGACGACGACGCTAGTGAGGTTGCTGCACAGGGGCAAAGCTTGGGTGACGACGGCCACAGTGGCAGCGGCGGCGTTAGCCGGGCAGCGGCGCAGCCGGCAGATCTGCCGCTCATGCAGTTGCTGGTGGCAACGGTGCGCTCAGACAAGGCGGCCTTGTACGAGAAGGCGCTCGCGCTGAACATCCTTCGGTACAGCGGTATGTCAAGGCTTGTGGAGGTGCAGGAGATTTTGTCCCTCATGCCACGCGAGGACATCAACGCGACAAGGACGAACCCTGGCCGCGATGGGGGCGAGTGGGAGGAGGCGACGTTGGCGGTGGCCTGTGTGGCCTATGTGAATGCGAGAGTCGCGCTGGAGCTGTCCAGGTCGAGGCAGGCTAGCTCAGCTGTGGACGACGCCGGCGGCGGAGAGGTGGATGGCAGCAGCAGAGCGACCGCTTCAACTCGAGACAGCACCCCCGCTCCACCGCAGCAGCAGCGCCGGTCAACGCTGGCGCCCCCGTCGCCGTTCGCAACGGCAGCAGCTCGTCCGTTGCAGGCTGCCCGTAGCAAGGTGCTCGCTGCGTACACGGATATCATGGATCAACTGCTCCGCCACGGCGCCGCCGCTATGCAGCGTGTGCACAGCCTGTTCGATGCGGAGCGGTGCGACGTGGACTATGACGAACAGACGAACTGGTTGGTGCGGCAGGCGACGAGTATGATCTTGGGCGAAAACCCGGACGTCAGCGCCAGTGTTGTCTTTCCGCGCAGCGGCGCAACGACGGCATCGAGACGTTTGGCAGGTGGGAGCTCTCGCGACAGCATTGACACCCTTCTTCATGGAGTATCGCAGGGCAGCGTTCTGAGTCGCTGTGTTGTGCCAACGGCTCTCGCTGCTGCCACTGCTGCCCGTGCCCATGGTGAGCTACTGAATACGACGACCTTTTTGCAAACCCTGTCTAGCGAAAACGTCGAGGTCTTCGCGGCGTGCCAGCGGCTCTTCCCCGTGGGCACCGCCTCTACACGCTTCTTCCGCGGCACCGGTGACGATCGCCGGCTCAACAACCTTGCCGCACAGCTGGACACAATGGCAGACTTGGCAACTGTGCTTGAGCAGCTATTGTGGCTCAGTGGCGTTGACACGAGCACGGCAGGCCTATTCGTCAAGCGAACCCAACAGCTGCTCGAGTGCGCCGTTGAGTCGGTGCTGTCCTGCCAGCCGGGATCGCCACTGTTGGCCTCATTCCTCACGCGTCAGGTGCAGCAGCAGCTGCGTCTCGCCAAGGCGGCCGCGAGTATCTTGGAGACGGCTGTCGGCGGCGACGCAACCGAGCTCTTCGAAATGAGGCCGACCGCGCAGCACTCACTGCGGCGTCTGGTGGCGTTTGCCAAGGCGAATCGCAGGAACATGTTTGTCCTGGAGGGGGTGCTCCCAGTTGTCACTGCGTTTCCACTGGCCACGTTTGCCGCCTGCGCTGCCGTGGATGAGTTGATGGGGATGGTGCAGGGTGCCCTGTACGGCAAGCTGCGGCAATCCTCCTGGACGCCAGAGACGCTGGACGTGCTGGACAAGCTGGTGAACGGCTGCACACGCGTCTTCAGTCGGCCACGCTCTGATAGGGGTAGCGACGCAGTGCTCGTCAGTCGCCTGCTTCCGACCTTGCTGCAGGTTGCGTCGCGCCTCGCGCGATTTGTCCAGCCAACGCAGCCGAGCAACGCCGACACTCTCCGTTTTGTGCGCGTTGTGGAGTGCGTTACCTGTGTTATTGCCCACTGCGGCGGGCAAACGGCGGTGTTGGGCTTCGTGGACGAGGATGTTCTTCTCGGCTTCCTGCAGGCGATAGGTCAGTTCTCCACCTCCTCTGTTTACGATACGGCCGCGCAGCGGCACCTGCGTCTAGCGTGGAACGTGTGCTGGCTTGCACTCCTCTCCTTGTGGTGCACGATTGTGTCAGTGCGCGGGCAGTACAACGCAATCGCGTCAGGTTGGGTGCCATCTCTAAAAGCGGCGCTGCTGAGCAGCCCGCGCTTTGCTGCTGCTCTTAGCGCCTTCGCCGGCGGGCGCGGAGGCGACCGGGGCGGGCTGCTGCTCTGGGAGGTGGAAGAGGTGGACGCGTGCACACGACTTGCCGCAGTGCTGGCGGCTCAGAACGTCCTCCTCGAGAAACTCACGCCGTGTGTTCAGGCAGGCTTTGTGTTTTTCCGCCAACCTCACTTACACCAGCAATGCGTGGTGTCGGTGCCGAGTGCGGAGGCCGTGATCAGTGAAGGCAGGCGGATCACGATCGCCCAGGCGTATGTGCTGCGCAACGAGCTTACAATCCTGCTGAAGCAGGCATCCTATGCCGTTCCCCGTGATGGCGCCACGCTGGCAGCCTTTGTGTTTCCATTAGAGCTGCTAGGGCAGACGGCGGAGCTGGCGAGCCCCGCCAACCTCACCGACGGCGCCGTGGCCGCCGCCTCGACAGCCACGTCGCTTGTGTACTCGCTGGACCTCTTGCGCCAGTTCACCGTGCGGGAGCTGCAGGTTCTCCGGAAGGTCACCGCCGCGACTGCACCCGGTGGCGCTGGACTCGAGCGCTCCCCGAATGTGGGCTACACCAACCTTGCATCGCGCGAGTCGAGCGTTACGCGGTCCCCCAGCAGGGGGCCGCTTGTCGGCGACGCTGACACCGTTACTGACGTGGATGACTCCTTCGCAGTGGACGGCCAGGTCGACGTCGCGACAGACGTGCAATCGGTGCATCTCGAGACTGTGCAGCTTGCCTTGACGGCCTACGCCCTGACGGTGCAGGACTTCATCCAAAATGCGAGCCGCGCCCCTGGAATGTTGTACACGGCAGCGGTGCTCCAGGGGGTGCGGCACTCCACCGAGCGCCTCGTTCGCACACTGCGAAGTCTCGTGAAGGACCTCGGCGAGGTGCGTTGGCCGCTGCTTAGTCGCGTGGTGCAAGGGCAGACTGCGCGGCTTCAGCACCTCATCGAGTACCTGTAAAGGTTCTCTCAGGAGCGCGCCTGTGTTTCTGTGCGTTGTTTGCCGTCTGAGAGGGTGTGCGCTGCGTTGTCTTCCTCTCTTTCTTTGTGGGTGTGCCTTTGGCTCACTCCTCGTGGAGGTCTTTTCGGTAGTGGAATGAAGAATAAGCTCTGCGTGTGCGTGGTGGTGGGTGTGACATGCAGGAATGTGGCGGACTCGAGCGTGTTTGTATGTGTGTGTGTGTGTGAGAGAGAGACGCATCATACCTTTCGCACACACGCACAAACGTGCAAGAGGAACAACTCATGACTGGCCAGAGAACTTGCAAACAGGAATGGAAAAAGGGAGACGAAGAAGGAAGACACATCTGCGCTGCTCGGCGAGGAAAGTGCACCGCCTCAATCCCCTGTTGCTGCAGTGGCTACGGGAATAAAACACAAGCAGCAAGCACAGAGCAACAGCGTCGAAGCAGTCAGCTGGGAAGCGCTCATGTAGAGGGAGGAGCGCGGGAGCTGCATCTCCGCAATCGGCCCTCCTGAACCATCTCGCCGTAGAGAAGGGAAAAGAAAGAGTGCGTCCGTCCCCTCATGGGCTTTGCTGGCATCATCTCTCCTTTTCTTCAACTTCTGGCCTTGCCCCCTCTTATCGGTCTATCCGGATTCCTCTTTTCGCTCCGACACGGCGCTACACGCCGTCCCGGCATGCTTCCGCCCTCGCCCTCTGACTGGGTGGAGTACACGACGACACGTTCTCTTCTTGTTCTTCCGTTTCTTTGCTGCACACACACACGCGCGCGCATACACTCTCCCTCTTCACCCTCGTGTGTGTGTGGGTGTGTGCGTGAGGCGGTCTACATCTCTGCATGGCTGGAGTTCTCGTTAGGGCTGCTTGCCAGACCCACTTCACTACTTGCTCGCCCTTTTTTTTTTCGCTTTGGCTGTTTTGGTTGTTGTCGCGCGCTTACGTTAGGGTGGCCGAGCATGTCCAACAACATGCTCGCACTGCCCAAGGTGCTGCTCATGGGGCTACGGAAGTCGGGCAAAAGCAGCATCCAGAAGGTTGTCTTTGAAGGTATGCAGCCGCACGACTCGGCGACCTTGGCGACCACCGTACAGCCGGAGAAGAGCACCGTGCACTCGAACGACTTTGTGAATTTTGAGGTGTGGGACTTTCCGGGCCAAAATGATCCATTTGACTCCAGTAACGCCAGCCGCTATGACGTGAATCAGCTGCTGGAGAACTGTGGCGCGATTGTGTACGTGCTGGACTGCCGCGAGCTAATCGACGACGCCCGTGCGCGGTTGCTCGACACCATCAGCGCTGCGTACCGGTACAATCCCGAGCTGTGTGTTGAGGTGTTTATTCACAAGGTCGACGCCCTGAGTGAAGACCACCAGGCCGACCTGCTGGCGAGCCTGCAGCGTCGTGTGGAGGAGGAAGCAAAGCAGTTGCTGGAGAACGTGCAGCCGCTACGTCTAAACTTCAACCTCACCTCTATCTTCGACCACTCCGTCTTCCAAGCATTCTCGCTAGTGGTGCAGAAGCTGATCAAATCCAAGACGCCGTACATAACGGAGCTGCTGCAGATGCTCAACTCAAACAGCAATATCGACCTCTCCTACCTCTTCCTTAGCCACTCCAAAATCTACGTCGCCGTGGACGAGCGCAACCGCCTCAAGTCGCGCACCTACGACCTCTGCAGCGACGCCATTGAAGTGGTCGTGAAGATGAGTCGCATTTACATGCGGCAACGTGACGGCGCCGCCGGAGGCGTGAAGGATGCCTCGGCGGACTCGGTGCACGCTTTGGCCGCTTCCGCTACCAGCTGCGCCATCTTCTCGTCTTTGGACAGTGCAGACGAATGCGCCTCTGACGTGTCCGAGTTGTACCGCGGCGCAAATGCAGTGATTCAGCTCAGCAACGAGGACTGCATCTACGTCCGCGAGCTGCCAAGCTCCCTGACCTTGGTGCTGATGATGAAGCAGACACACCTCGAAAACCGTGCGTTGATTGACCGTAACGTGGACATATTCTACAAGGCTGCCTTTGACATCTTCAACACGAGTGCATCCTAGGTGAAGCAATGCTCGAGAGAGAGAGAGAGGCACGCAAGGGCGCACAGGAGGCGTTACGCCGAACCGCTCAACACTGAAAACGTGTTCATGGCGCGTGCAGGATAACTCTCCTGTTATTGCTTTCTTTTTTTGCTGCTGTTCTCGTCGCATGTTCGGATGTTGAAGAACAGGCTCCTCGTTCTGCACTGCCTCCCCTCCTGGATGCGTGTACGTGTTGGCAAAAGGAGAACGGAAACGCATCGAGGGACGCTCTCCCGGTTGTTGCTGACGGCTGCGTCGCGCGCTCTCCATGCTGCGGCGGTGTCTTGTGGGCATGCCTGCAAATCCCCCCTCCCCCCTCCTCCTCCTCGAGAGAAAAACAAGGAAGCCGAATACGTCCTGCTTGATCTCTGCAACGCCCTCTCCCGCCAGCACTCGAACTGTATGTACGCCTTGGCGGCCGCACATTTCTATGAGAGTATTCCGCTTCTATCGGCACTGCAGGGCCCCCAAAATGCCTGTGCATTGAATGCGTTTTTTTTTTTTTTGGACAAACTGGGGGAGAGGGACGCGCGATCTCACCTTTGCTAGTTTTCTGCTTGCACGCCTCTCGTTCTCCCCTCTCGCTCTCCTCTTGTGATGGCGCATCTGATTTCGTCTGGGAGGCAGGTGTGCGCACTCGGCACGTCAACCGCTAAACCACCTCTCCCCTCTTGCCTCGCTTCAGGCGCATCCGTTTTTCGCCTGCCCACGTGCCCTTCTCCGACTGTGCAGCGTGCAAAGTTACTCACAAACAGCCCCTTCCCCCTCCCGGCAAAAAAAAAAAAACAGAAAGAATGGAGCTGGTACAGCAGTCGATCGCGCCGCTGAGCCCCTTCACTTGGGTCCCGGAAGAGGAGGCAGCCACGCCTGGCTATGCGAACGTTGCTCTTCACGACATCGCGCGGCTGGATCTGCGATTCGAGCTCATTGTCGAGGAATTCGCCGTTCCTTTCCGCCATCCGCTCCACCGCATTTACGCCACGCATCCACTTCTGCGCAATGCCCTGTCGCCACGGCAGCTGCAGCTGCTGCAGTACGGCATGGTGGTGGATTCAGAAGAGCAGCTCGTCATCGTGGCAGCGTCGCCCTGCTGCGGCGATTCGGGGGCCTGCATCGCCGCCTCATACCAGCAGGTTTTCGAACGGGCCATGGACTCGACAAGCAGCATGGAGAGTCACCCGCTTTTGCTGGAGTATACCTTCGTCGTGTACCGGCTTCCCGCTGCCGTGGCCAACGATCAGGCACGCGGCAGCGACGCCCCTGAGGCGCTCTTCCGTCTCGTCTTCCGTAACATTGTCTCTCAGGAGGAGATGCGGGGCGCCGACAAGGCTGCCGCGCCGCGCTATATGCTGGTAGCGGTGCTAGCGTCTTCGGATGCCTACTACGCGGAGCTACAGCGTGGCATTCAGTACCGCAACGAATGGATCGCCAACATGGCGGCCACGCGCGCGTGCGATCCGCCACTCTCCAAGGTTTCATCCTCCTCGTCGACCTCCACCACCGTGCCTCCGCAGAGAATGGTGCCAGAGACGGTGGCGCGTGAAGTGTGCGCTTCCTCGCCGCTGTCGCAGCTGTGCACGAGCTTGGCCTGCGTACTCGAGCGCTTGAGCCCAGAGGAAACGGGCGTGGACCTCGAAGGCGTCGTCCGTAAGGATGTGGTGGACGGAGATGTTGCCAAGGCGGTGGCCGGCTCCTTTGCTCGAGGACCTTGCGTGGTGCAGGCAAGGGATCCGTGGATGTACTACTACACGCGAGAAGGACCCCGCCTAAAGAAGCGTATCGACGTGGCGCAGAGCACCCCTGCGGTGTTGCGGGCGTGGCGTGACGGCGCGATGGATCTGGCCGAGTTCCAGGTAACGCCGATGAAGGCCGGCGATGTGTGGAGTGGCTCTGTCGATCCTCACAAGAGCACACACCCACTCCTCTCACTCGCGTCGAAGGCCGCGCCGTGCGCGCGCTTGCTGCTTCTGCCGTCACACCGGGAGGTGTCAACCCTCTTTGCCGACAACGAGATCACCTCCTTTTTGCCTAAGGCTGAGGTGGCCGACGAGGCAGGGGGCAAGCCGTTTGGCGTGGTGTACGTCAACCCGGCAGCTGAGCGACTGCGGCGGTGGATCCTGCAAGGACTCGTGTGCGCCGAGGCGCACGGGGTGCATACAGTGTTCCTAGAGCTGGACCCTGTCGACCTCATCGCACCGTGCGTCGAGCTGCTCTACGAGGACAGTGATGCAGAAAATCTGAGCGGCGTAGAGGACCGCGTTGGCGTCGACAAGGGCTACACCGAGTCGCAGCTGCGCTATCGGCGCGCGCTCTTCCTGGTGTGCCAGGTGTGCATGGAGACGGTGGAACTCTTTGTGCGGTGCAGCGGGCTTGTGTGGAAGGTGACAGTGGCGGTGAAAGAGCTTGGCGGCAAAACGTTCGCGTCTCGGGACAAAAACTGCGAGAACGCCGCAGTCCGCGTCGACGCCTCCAAAGCGGCCTTCACGAACGTTCCCTTCACCCTGTGGTGCGGCGAGATCCTCGACGTGATTCGCAAGGCAGCGGTCGCGCTGGAGTCGAGGTCTGCACTCAACACGCTGTCCTTTCCGGATGAAGGCGAGAGTGCAGTAGGAGACGACGCCGCTGTGGCGGCGGCAGCGGTGAAAGCAGCTCCCCTGAACGGCGCGCACGCCAGCGCTCTGATTGCGCAGCCGGAATCGTCGAGGGCGCTTGTGACGTATCCGAAAGAGGGTATCGAGGGAGCACTGGCGCTCTTTTCGGGGGACGCAGTGAGGTCGACAGTGCCTGTCCCGCCATACATCGCTGCGCAGGCGGAGGCCGCCGGCGTAAAGGTCGGTGATGATGCCATGCATCCGCTCTTCAAGGCGCTGTGCGCTGCCGCACGGCAGCAGGACACCCTACCTGTGTCTTCCTTGGTGGATGTCTTGCTTCATGAGTGGACCGGTGGCTCTCCGAAGAGTCGTCGTCGCTTACCGTTGCGGCTCATCTGCCCGCTTGACAGCTGCGGGGTCCCTGTCAACCGCTCTCGCGTGCAGCGCTTTTTGCTCCCCTTCCTGCAGGTGATGCGGAGTTCCCCCGGTGTGCGGACCGGGTCCTCGATGCGGACAGAGAACCCCGATGACGCCGGAACCGTGAACTACGCCCAGTTCTCCATGGTGATGCTTGCTATCGCCAAAATGTAATGCTGTTCACTTTTCCCCTTTGCTTTCCTTGCGTATCTGTCTTGGTGCCACCAAGCGACTGTGCGTAAATGCAATGCCAGGGATGGATCGCGTAGTCAAGGGAGGCGCCACTGACACGCACACACTTGAGCACCTAAAACAGCAGACGCAGAACACGAACATGTCCCCCACCCCGCCCTGCTTTTCACACCCCTCTCTCTGCAGAACGTGAAAACTGAGTCATTGGCTTTTGTGCGGATCCCGTCACTCTCTCGCTCTCTATTGGTCGCCTCCCCCTCCCCCCCCCCACACACACACATGGCGGAATGTGCACGCGGCCACAGAAATGTACACTATATTACGTATCAGTGCTCACTCTACTCTCGGATTTTTTTTCGTTATTGTTTGTTGTTTTTTTTTTTTAACGATGAGAAGGGGCGTTGTGATTTCCTGTTCAGGGTTCGGTGTGGAGCTTTTTCACCAACGCCACCTCCTCCTCTCTGTACCAGTGCAAGTGTCTATATATGCGTGTGTGTGTATGTTCATGTGTGTGCGTGCGGTTCGGCACCTCGAAGTCAGGCATGCGGCAACGGTGTGCAGCCGATGTGAGTGTGCCCTACCCTCTCCCTTTGTTTCATTTCTCCCCCGCTCTCTGCGCCACTGCAGAGACGGCAAAGAGGGTTGAGGAGGAGGAGGAGGGGGAGTCGAGCTGTTGATGTTGTCTTTCAAACTACCGCCCAGCTACTTTCACAAGCCGAACACAAAGTTCTGTGGACGTGTGGGAGCGCTTGTGTGTGTGTGTGTGTGAAGCACTCCTTGTTTTATTGCATGATTTCTGTGCAACGATCCACTTGAGTCGAGCGGGCGCACAGTTGCAGGGGTCTGCGCAGCTCCTCCGCACCACCTCTCTTTCCGCCCGAAATGCCATGTACAGTATCTCTTTCCTTCCCTCTCTTTTTTTTCCACGTGGCTTGTGGTGCTTAACTGGACTTCCCCCCTTCCCCCTTTCCAAAGGGGGCGACGGCGGCTTCGTCGAGCGGGTTTTGTTTGTATCCTTCTCCGTGCGTACCCCCTGTGGATTACGCATCGTGGCTTTTGCCGCGTTTTTACTTGGCTACTTTCGAACTTTACGCACCTCATCGCAACGGCAAAGACGAAAAGCTAAACGGAAATATATATATATATATGATGCCACTCTGCAGTACGTCGCACGCCGCACCACCCCTGTATGACGCACGCTGCCAGCCCGTTCTCTACGGCGGCGCGGCTTTAGTGTGGCCCCAATGGGAATGTGCACTTCCACAGCGCTGTAGGTGACTTTCTGAGAATCACGTCCGTTGATGCAGACGGAGATAGTGGTCCTCATCACCTATAACAACTCCCTAGCCGTGGACGTGTGGGGCACCGGCATCTTTGTGTGTGCATCCTGGAATGGGATAGTAGATCGCGTGCGCAGCCGCCCTCCTCTTGTTTTCCCGAGCATGACCGGTGTGAGAGACTTGTGTGTTCTTGCGTCCATGTGTGGATCCTGTTCGAATATGTACTGTTTTCCGCCCTCCCCCACCCTCATCCCTCTTGTTCTGTCCTTGCCTCCCCATTCGCAGGCTGCTCCAGCCCAGCGAATTTTCCGGTTCCATCGTCGAACGCTCGCGAGGTATACCGGAATTGTGCTTGGCTTTTTCGCATGCTCTCTCCGCCGCTAGCTGGCGTCCCGTCGGCGGCGCTGAGGTCGTCGCTGGAAGGAAGTCGCCTTCTAGCTCTGTGGCGAGTCTTTGAGGGTCATGTTGATGCCTTGGCGGCGGCCCTTTATGGCTTGAGCCGCTACTCACCTTTCCCATTCGAAGTAACGGTGGTCGTTATTGTTTTTGGCTGCATAGCGATCCGCCAAGTCGTGCGGTGGTACTCCTCTGACGTCCCCACGAAGCATGCCTACGTCTACTGGAAGCTGCACGATCCCATCGAATCGGCTTACTACACCCCATACCTGCCGTCGAACCACATGTGCACAGCACTCCTGCTCTACATGGCGCGAAAGCTCTGGCAAGAAAAGCCCCTCACCGCAGCCGAGTTGCGGAACAAGTCGTTTATGATCAACCTGCTCTCCCTCTACTCCAAACCCAGCGAAGCAGAGCTCTACGGCGATGTCGAAGGGCCGATGTTTTTGTTCCGCGAGAAGCTGATGGTGCCAGTGAAGCTGCCCATGTACCCCTTCTGGACATCGACGCATCAGGATGGGGTGGAGGTGTGCGCATGGATTTCGATGCCGCGGACCAAGAACACCGACTCTGCAGCGCGCCGCAGTGTTTTTCTCCGCGTTCGCAAGGATGGATCCCCCGGCGGCGGCGCTGCGGCCGACGCCGTGCTGCGACGCTTTGTCGAGGACGCGTTGAAATTCTACTTCGTCAACGGCTATGTTGACACGGAACACTGCGACCTGCGCATGTACTGCCCCACGGTGACAGCCCGACATGTCATGGTGAAGAGCGTGCCACTTCCACTCGGGCCGACGCTAGATACCGTGTTCTTTCCACAGCGC
Organism: Leishmania donovani; assembly: GCF_000227135.1. Classification (NCBI taxonomy): domain Eukaryota; phylum Euglenozoa; class Kinetoplastea; order Trypanosomatida; family Trypanosomatidae; genus Leishmania; species Leishmania donovani. Next base: position 2,274,640 of record NC_018263.1, on the reverse strand, counting down.
GAGCACGTCAAGTCGTTGCTCGCGCGCTTCGCGGAGAAGACGGGACGCTACGCGATTGAGGGCTTCCCTCACAAGCTTGGGTTTCTGCTGTACGGCCCCCGCGGCACCGGCAAGCGCTCGCTCGTTCGTGCTCTTGCCTACCACACCCACCGCCACATTGTCCGCATCCCCCTCTCTAGTTTTACGCGAGGCGACCATCTCTTCAAAATGTTTTACTTTGAGTCTGTGCTGACGAGCAGCACGGAGGAGTGGGCGCTGCTGAGCAGCAAGAAGGTCATCTTCCTCATCGAGGACGTCAACACCAACGACGACCTTGTGCGGGCGCGTGCAAGCGAGCACGTGGTGCGCGTACGCCGGCCCCACGGGCTGACGACTTTAAGCTCGCAGCAGGCGACCACGGAGAGCGGCGGATCCAAGGCGCTCGTCGCTGCGAAGCCAGCTTCGCAGGACTGCATCTCCCAAGCGAGTGTGCAGGAGACAGTGAAGGTGGTTACCCGAACAGCCGAACGGGCGCCGCCGCCGACGTCGGTGCCAGACGCGGTTGGTTCTAGAAAGTCGCTTCTGTGCCAAGAAACTGGTGGGGACAGGCTCAGCCTCTCCTCCTTGTTGAATATTCTGGACGGCGCAGTGGAAGACTCGGATCGGATTGTGGTCATGATAGCGGATCACCCGGAGCGCCTCGACCCCGCACTGCTTCGACCAGGGCGTCTCACGACGCATCTCCGATTTGACTACATCGAGCTGGACGATCTGATCCGTCTTTGCGGGCTCTTCTTCGGCTCCGAGTGCGGCGAGGTACCAGGTACTCTGACTGCCACCGGGGAGGCGACCCCACAGAAACCGACGACGGGCTACAGCTATGGTCGCATGGAAGCCTCTGCCGCCACTCTACCGCAGAAAGTTCACGATGGGCTGCTAGAGGTGAATGAACGCTGTCGCGCCGAGCTGCAACCGGCTGTCGCACGCGCTTCGAAGGACACAGAGGACGACGCATGTCGTCTGCAGTGGCTTCGTCAGGGGCTCTCCGCATCGGCGGCGGATGCCAATGCCAAGAAGAAGGTTATCCATCAACTCTCTAGAAAGCAAGCGGCCCAGGTGCGTTCGTGCATCGCAGCCTTGGAGGAGGAGGCGTCTTCGCAGGCGCCTGAAGCTCGACAGAGAGCCTCGTACAACTTCTTGATAACGCCCTCGCATGTGCATCACCTGTGCATGCGCGCCGCTGGCCTGAACGACTTTCTTGACGCCCTCTCTGCGTATATTCGTAACGGGAGCAGCAGTGGAGCCGGCATCAAGGGCAGCTCAGACTAGACAGTATAGCGCACGCGCCGTGGTGTGTGTACGGTGCACCGTTAGGATGCGATCCATGTACGTTGTGTGTACGTGTGTGTGTGTGTGCATGCGTGTGTTTGCAGCTTTAGGGATCTCTCAGGTACGGCGGAGCACTACGCGCAGACACGCGTTGCAATGCATCATTTTGTTGTTGTTGGTGTCACCATTTGTGTTGTCGTTTGCCGCCGCCTCGCATTCTTTGGGTTGTTTTTTTTTTTTGTTGTTGGTTTTTGGTCTCCGTTTGTGAGAGAGTGGGGAGTGCACGTGTACTCCTTCCTCTCCTCCCTCACACGGACGTCTCTCCCGTGTTTTTGTTTTCGTTTTTGTTGTAAAGAAGGCAGCACAAACAACATCCGAACACAGAAGAAGAAAATCTGTGTGTTTTTTATTTTATTTTCCGTTCTCCCACTGCTTCACTCCCTCCCTCTCCACCTGTGTGAGCACGTCCACTTCCTCATAATGCTACGGCCGCTCTTTCCTTCTCTTTACGTGGCGCGACAGACAAACGAAAAATATCCATGTAGGAGGGTAGTCACATCTGTCGCCCTGTCCAACTGCGTCGCTCTCGCTCTCTCTGGCCTTGAGCGAGTCCCTGCGCGTGTGTTTATGTGTTGGTATCCGTGTGTGTGGTTTGCGTTTGCTGAGTCTACAAGAAGCATCTACGTAGCAGCATCAAAAAGTCGCCCTCGAGCGCGATTTGTTTGTTTCAGCTGCTGCACAGACTGCTGAATCGCCTACTCTACCGGTCCATGTTGCTGCGTGACACCATGAAGACGGTCACCGCCCCCGAACGTGCATTCCGTGTGCAGCACTGCTGTTCACCAGCAGTGGAGCTTGCCCATCTCCCTCAGCGGAGCTTCTAGAGGACACGATATGTGAAGTAGCGCACGGCGGTCTCACTTTGGTACCAACCGTGTCACCCTTTTGTGTAGCTATCACGCTCCTTCGTCCTCCCCTCGCACCCAAACCACCCACCCACACACACACACGCACGGCTATTCCCCGTGCCTTTGTTCTTACCTTCAGCGCCCATTCACCTACGCGGCAACTGCCGGAAGACAAGCTCGCATTCCCAACAGCGTCACGACAAGACCATGTGTGTGTGTGTGTGTGCGTGCCGTTGCTCTTCAAGCTGAATGGGTTTGCGGGAGCAGCGGCCGGACGGCAAAGCATGATGATACCCTATTTGTTCTATTCAACCGAACGCACTCGCCAGCACACGCCCTCGCACACGCACTCGTTTGTGTGTGCGCGCCGGTGTGTGCTGGCGTGTGTGCATGATCGAACAGCCTCTTAGCAATACGTATCGAGAATCTGATGGTCTTTCCCTTGCCCGCGCTGCTGCTGCGCCGCTCTCCTCCTTCGCCTCGTTTTTTTTTTCTGTGGGCGTTCTTGAACTCGTTAGCATTTGTCCTTGCCGTGACTGCGGAGTAGGGTCGCCGTCGACAAGGAACTACAACTCTCTGGATTCCTCGAGTCGTTCAATTCTCGTGCAATCCTCATCGGTTGTCGAAGAGACAGAGGGGTCGGGCACGCAAACGTGAAAGTACGGTGGAGACGACGACTGGCCGTGTACGTGCGTTCGTTGGAGCAGTGGGGTCCGGGTTTGGTGGAAAGTGCCAACGCTAGATGACATCATGTGGAGGGGAGGTGAGTGACGCCGCCTCACGGCTGCTCTTTTCCGTCGGTGGTACTGAAAACAACAGGACTTCCTTCGGTGTGCAACAGCTGCACTGCGGTAAGCGAAGCGCGCAACAATGGAGGGAGTGTTTCACGCGGCGAGCAGCGCGAAAGGGGGAATGGGGCAGGTTGCAGGCTCTTCTCCGCGCGGGTGATTACCCGGAAAGAGAGGATATATATGTATATATATATGTATGTGGACGTCTGTGTGCCCGCGAAAATCTGCTTCGCGAAGTTGGAGCTTCCACATATGATGTTGGATGTGTCGGAGATTCCGCCGCACATACATGGCGGTGACGCAGCAGAGGATGATGGTACTCTACTTGCTCACGTGAGAAGAGATGTGCACGGCATCCCCACCTCTTCTGCGGCTCCGCGCAGACCGCAAGATGGGCGGAAGCATTGCTTAACAGATGAGCTCCATAGCGATACGTATCGAGAACCTGACGTCGCTGCGATGTACTCCTCGATTCCGTACAGGTGACTGTGGCCGCTGTCAAACTACAACTCTCTGGATCCCTTGGGCCATTTCTCGTTCCCAGTGCGATCCTCATCAGTTGTCGAAGAAGGGGGTCTGGTAAAGGTGCTCTTAAGCTCTTTTAAAGCAGGGAAACAAAGGTCGGCCCTCTTCATGAGAGGCACCCCACAAGGGCGTCAGGGTGTTGCACATTCTCTCTCTGTCTCTCTGTGCGTGTGTGTTGGAGGGGGGAGGGAGCCACGCAGCCCCTCCCCCTAACCCTATCCCTCTGCCGAATGCCGAGCCACGTCTGATGGGCGACAAGGTCAGGTACCTACGGCGCAGGGAAAGTCTGAGCGATGCATCGCTGCGGATGTCGGCGGGTCAGGTCGTGGACGGCGTGGTCGCCGAAGCGACCTGCGGCAGGGAAGAGGCTCGCAGGATCCACATGATGGGTAAAGCGCGAACGCCACTCGAGCGTGCACCCCATCCCCTGGCCCCTTACACCACCTACTGGT